>NW_027499486.1:0-113900 GCF_021521415.1 Bidens hawaiensis | reverse complement strand
TAGCCTTTCCAAGGTTGATATCGTCCTTATCGTAGGTTGAGTAGTTTCAAATCTGTGATCAGGAAAAAGTGATGAGATTGAACTATATAAAACATGCATAAGAAATTATGTTTTATGGAGTCTAATAATATTTATGTACAAGGGAAAAGATTAATTGATAAATTACTTAAAAGTTTGTGAGAATCAGAATATGACGCTTCTGATAAAAAGAAAAGAGTGATTAGAAATACTGTCGGTGTGATCTCACCACAAATTAAACTGAAAAAGCAACATGATTTAGTTTAAAGGTACGACCTTTGTGATCTTACCATTTCCTTCAAATGTGTTTCACCAGGCATTTATTCGCTAGCCAGCTCATACCACTAAATTGATACCCCGCCTGTTAAAAGATGCAAATTTCACATATCATACTTAATTTCAAATCCAAAACGCACCAAATTGTCCAAACAAAGCATGATTAATTCACATAAACATGAATCAATCATATTTTGTTAGAATATGTTCTGACCCAAACCTATTTTGGTCCTTATCACAAGTTGGGCAGCCTTTCCAAGGTTGATATCGTCCTTATCATAGGTTGAGTAGTTTCAAATCTGTGATCAGGAAAAAGTTATGAGATTGAACTATATAAAAAATGCATAAGAAATTATGTTTTATGGAGTCTAATAATATTTATGTACAAGGGAAAAGATTAATTGATATATTACTAAAAAGTTTGTGAGAATCAGATTATGATGCTTCTGATAAAAAGAAAAGAGTGATTAGAAATACTGTCGGTGTGATCTCACCACAAATAAATCTGAAATAGCAACATGATTTAGTTTAAAGGTACGGCCTTTGTGATCTTACCATTTCCTTCAAATGTGTTCCACTAGGCATTTATTCGCTAGCCAGCTCATACCACTAAGTTGATACCCCGCCACTTAAAAGATGAAATTTCACATATCATACTTAATTTCAAATCAAAAATGCACCAAATAGACCAACCAAATCATGATTGATTCACATAAACATGAATCAATCATATTTTGTTAGAACATGTTCTGACCCAAACCTATTTTGCTCCTTATCACAAGTTGGGCAGCCTTTCCAAGGTTGATTTCGTCCTTATCATAGGTTGAGTAGTTTCAAATCTGTGACCAGGAAAAAGTGATGAGATTGAACTATATAAAACATGCATAAGAAATTATGTTTTATGGAGTCTAATAATATTTATGTACAAGGGAAAAGATTAATTGATATTTACATAAAAGTTTGTGAGAATCAGATTATGATGCTTCTGACAAAAAGAAAAGAGTGATTAGAAATACTGTCGGTGTGACCTCACCACAAATTAAACTGAAAAAGCAACATGATTTAGTTTAAAGGTACGGCCTTTGTGATCTTACCATTTCCTTCAAATGTGTTTCACCAGGCATTTATTCGCTAGCCAACTCATACCACTAAATTGATACCCCGCCTGTTAAAAGATGAAAATTTCACATATCATACTTAATTTCAAATCCAAAACGCACCAAATAGACCAACCAAATCATGATTGATTCACATAAACATCAATCAATCATATTTTGTTAGAATATGTTCTGACCCAAACCTATTTTGCTCCTTATCACAAGTTGGGCAGCCTTTCCAAGGTTGATTTCGTCTTTATCATAGGTTGAGTAGTTTCAAATCTGTGATCAGGAAAAAGTGATGAGATTGAACTATGTAAAACATGCATAACAAATTATGTTTTATGGAGTCTAATAATATTTATGTACAAGGGAAAAGATTAATTGATATTTACATAAAAGTTTGTGAGAATCAGATTATGATGCTTCTGACAAAAAGAAAAGAGTGATTAGAAATACTGTCGGTGTGATCTCACCACAAATTAAACTGAAAAGCAACATGATTTAGTTTAAAGGTACGGCCTTTGTGATCTTACCATTTCCTTCAAATGTGTTTCACCAGGCATTTATTCGCTAACCAGCTCATACCACTAAATTGATACCCCGCCTGTTAAAAGATGCAAATTTCACATATCATACTTAATTTAAAATCCAAAAAGCACCAAATTTTCCAACCAAAGCATGATTGATTCACATAAACATGAATCAATCATCTTTTGTTAGAACATGTTCTGACCCAAACCTATTTTGCTCATTATCACAAGTTGAGCAGCCTTTCCAAGGATGATATCGTCCTTATCATAGGTTGAGTAGTTTCAAATCTGTGATCAGGAAAAAGTGATGAGATTGAACTATATAAAACATGCATAAGAAATTATGTTTTATGGAGTCTAATAATATTTATGTTCAAGGGAAAAGATTAATTGATATATTAATTAAAAGTTTGTGAGAATCAGATTATGATGCTTCTGATAAAAAGAAAAGAGTGATTAGAAATACTGTCGGTGTGATCTCACCACAAATTAAACTGAAATAGCAACATGATTTAGTTTAAATGTACGGCCTTTGTGATCTTACCATTTCCTTCAAATGTGTTTCACCAGGCATTTATTCGCTAGCCAGCTCATACCACTAAATTGATACCCCGCCTGTTAAAAGATGCAAATTTCACATATCATACTTAATTCCATATCCAAAACGCACCAAATTGTCCAACCAATTCATGATTGATTCACATAAACATGAATCAATCATATTTTGTTAGAACATGTTCTGACCCAAACCTATTTTGCTCATTATCACAAGATGGGCAGCCTTTCCAAGGTTGATATCGTCCTTATCATAGGTTGAGTAGTTTCAAATCTGTGATCAGGAAAAAGTGATGAGATTGAACTATATAAAACATGCATAAGAAATTATGTTTTATGGAGTCTAATAATATTTATGTTCAAGGGAAAAGATTAATTGATATATTAATTAAAAGTTTGTGAGAATCAGATTATGATGCTTCTGATAAAAAGAAAAGAGTGATTAGAAATACTGTCGGTGTGATCTCACCACAAGTTAAACTGAAATAGCAACATGATTTAGTTTAAATGTACGGCCTTTGTGATCTTACCATTTCCTTCAAATGTGTTTCACTAGGCATTTATTCGCTAGCCAGCTCATACCACTAAATTGATACCCCGCCTGTTAAAAGATGAAAATATCACATATCATACTTAATTCCATATCCAAAACGCACCAAATTGTCCAACCAATTCATGATTGATTCACATAAACATGAATCAATCATATTTTGTTAGAACATGTTCTGACCCAAACCTATTTTGCTCATTATCACAAGTTGGGCAGCCTTTCCAAGGATGATATCGTCCTTATCATAGGTTGAGTAGTTTCAAATCTGTGATCAGGAAAAAGTGATGAGATTGAACTATATAAAACATGCATAAGAAATTATGTTTTATGGAGTCTAATAATATTTATGTTCAAGGGAAAAGATTAATTGATATATTAATTAAAAGTTTGTGAGAATCAGATTATGATGCTTCTGATAAAAAGAAAAGAGTGATTAGAAATACTGTCGGTGTGATCTCACCACAAATTAAACTGAAATAGCAACATGATTTAGTTTAAATGTACGGCCTTTGTGATCTTACCATTTCCTTCAAATGTGTTTCACCAGGCATTTATTCGCTAGCCAGCTCATACCACTAAATTGATACCCCGCCTGTTAAAAGATGAAAATTTCACATATCATACTTAATTCCATATCCAAAACGCACCAAATTGTCCAACCAATTCATGATTGATTCACATAAACATGAATCAATCATATTTTGTTAGAACATGTTCTGACCCAAACCTATTTTGGTCCTTATCACAAGTTGGGCAGCCTTTCCAAGGTTGATATCGTCCTTATCATAGGTTGAGTAGTTTCAAATCTGTGATCAGGAAAAAGTGATGAGATTGAACTATATAAAACATGCATAAGAAATTATGTTTTATGGAGTCTAATAATATATATGTACAAGGGAAAAGATTAATTGATATATTACTTAAAAGTTTGTGAGAATCAAATTATGATGCTTCTGACAAAAAGAAAAGAGTGATTAGAAATACTGTCGGTGTGATCTCACCACAAATTAAACTGAAAACGCAACATGATTTAGTTTAAAGGTACGGCCTTTGTGATCTTACCATTTCCTTCAAATGTGTTTCACTAGACATTTGTTCGCTAGCCAGCTCATACCACTAAATTGATACCCCGCTTGTTAAAAGATGCAAATTTCACATATCATAATTAATTTCAAATCCAAAACGCACCAATTTGACCAACCAAAGCATGATTGATTCACATAAACATGAATCAATCATATTTTGTTAGAACATGTTCTGACCCAAACCTATTTTGGTCCTTATCACAAGTTGAGCAGCCTTTCCAAGGTTGATATCGTCCTTATCGTAGGTTGAGTAGTTTTAAATCTGTGATCAGGAAAAAGTGATGAGATTGAACTATATAAAACATGCATAAGAAATTATGTTTTATGGAGTCTAATAATATTTATGTAAAAGGGAAAAGATTAATTGATATATTACTTAAAAGTTTGTGAGAATCAGATTATGATGCTTTTGATAAAAATAAATGAGTGATTAGAAATACTGTCGGTGTGATCTCATCACAAATTAAACTGAAAAAGCAACATGATTTAGTTTAAAGGTACGGCCTTTGTGATCTTACCATTTCCTTCAAATGTGTTTCACGAGGCATTTATTCGCTAGCCAGCTCATACCACTAAATTGATTCCCCGCTTGTTAAAAGATGCAAATTTCACATATCATACTTAATTTCAAATCCAAAACGAACCAAATTGACCAACCAAAGCATGATTGATTCACATAAACATGAATCAATCATATTTTGTTAGAACATGTTCTGACCCAAACCTATTTTGGTCCTTATCACAAGTTGGGCAGCCTTTCCAAGGTTGATATCGTCCTTATCGTAGGTTGAGTAGTTTCAAATCTGTGATCAGGAAAAAGTGATGAGATTGAACTATATAAAACATGCATAAGAAATTATGTTTTATGGAGTCTAATAATATTTATGTACAAGGGAAAAGATTAATTGATATATTACTTAAAAGTTTGTGAGAATCAGATTATGATGCTTCTGATAAAAAGAAAAGAGTGATTAGAAATATTGTCGGTGTGATCTCACCACAAATTAAACTGAAAAAGCAACATGATTTAGTTTAAAGGTACGGCCTTTGTGATCTTACCATTTCCTTCAAATGTGTTTCACTAGGCATTTACTCGCTAGCCAGCTCATACCACTAAATTGATACCCCGCCTGTTAAAAGATACAAATTTCACATATCATACTTAATTTCAAATCCAAAACGCACCAAATTGTCCAAACAAAGCATGATTAATTCACATATACATGAATCAATCATATTTTGTTAGAATATGTTCTGACCCAAACCTATTTTGGTCCTTATCACAAGTTGGGCAGCCTTCCAAGGTTGATATCGTCCTTATCATAGGTTGAGTAGTTTCAAATCTGTGATCAGGAAAAAGTTATGAGATTGAACTATATAAAAAATGCATAACAAATTATGTTTTATGGAGTCTAATAATATTTATGTACAAGGGAAAAGATTAATTGATATTTACATAAAAGTTTGTGAGAATCAGATTATGATGCTTCTGACAAAAAGAAAAGAATGATTAGAAATACTGTCGGTGTGATCTCACCACAAATTAAACTGAAAAAGCAACATGATTTAGTTTAAAGGTTCGGCCTTTGTGATCTTACCATTTCCTTCAATGTGTTTCACCAGGCATTTATTCGCTAGCCAGCTCATACCACTAAATTGATGCCCCGCCTGTTAAAAGATGAAAATTTCACATATCATACTTAATTTAAAATCCAAAACGCACCAAATTGACCAACCAAAGCATGATTGATTCACATAAACATGAATCAATCATCTTTTGTTAGAACATGTTCTGACCCAAACCTATTTTGCTCCTTATCACAAGTTGGGCAGCCTTTCCAAGGTTGATATCGTTCTTATCATAGGTTGAGTAGTTTCAAATCTGTGATCAGGAAAAAGTGATGAGATTGAACTATGTAAAACATGCATAACAAATTATGTTTTATGGAGTCTAATAAAATTTATGTACAAGGGAAAAGATTAATTGATATATTACTTAAAAGTTTGTGAGAATCAGATTATGATGCTTCTTATAAAAAGAAAAGAGTGATTAGAAATACTGTCGGTGTGATCTCACCAAAAATTAAACTGAAATAGCAACATGATTTAGTTTAAATGTACGGCCTTTGTGATCTTACCATTTCCTTCAAATGTGTTTCACCAGGCTTTTATTCGCTAGCCAGCTCATACCACTAAATTGATACCCCGCCTGTTAAAAGATGCAAATTTCACATATCATACTTAATTTCAAATCCAAAAAGCACCAAATTGTCCAACCAAAGCATGATTGATTCACATAAACATGAATCAATCATATTTTGTTAGAACATGTTCTGACCCAAACCTATTTTGCTCCTTATCACAAGTTGGGCAGCCTTTCAAAGGATGATATCGTCCTTATCATAGGTTGAGTAGTTTCAAATCTGTGATTTGGAAAAAGTGATGAGATTGAACTATATAAAACATGCATAAGAAATTATGTTTTATGGAGTCTAATAATATTTATGTACAAGGGAAAAGATTAATTGATATATTAATTAAAAGTTTGTGAGAATCAGATTATGATGCTTCTGATAAAAAGAAAAGAGTGATTAGAAATACTGTCGGTGTGATCTCACCACAAATTAAACTGAAATAGCAACATGATTTAGTTTAAATGTACGGCCTTTGTGATCTTACCATTTCCTTCAAATGTGTTTCACCAGGCATTTATTCGCTAGCCAGCTCATACCACTAAATTGATACCCCACCTGTTAAAAGATGAAAATTTCACATATCATACTTAATTCCATATCCAAAACGCACCAAATTGTCCCACCAATTCATGATTGATTCACATAAACATGAATCAATCATATTTTGTTAGAACATGTTCTGACCCAAACCTATTTTGGTCCTTATCACAAGTTGGGCAGCCTTTCCAAGGTTGATATCGTCCTTATCATAGGTTGAGTAGTTTCAAATCTGTGATCAGGAAAAAGTGATGAGATTGAACTATATAAAACATGCATAAGAAATTATGTTTTATGGAGTCTAATAATATATATGTACAAGGGAAAAGATTAATTGATATATTACTTAAAATTTTGTGAGAATCAAATTATGATGCTTCTGACAAAAAGAAAAGAGTGATTAGAAATACTATCGGTGTGATCTCACCACAAATTAAACTGAAAACGCAACATGATTTAGTTTAAAGGTACGGCCTTTGTGATCTTACCATTTCTTCAAATGTGTTTCACTAGGCATTTATTCGCTAGCCAGCTCATACCACTAAATTGATACCCCGCTTGTTAAAAGATGCAAATTTCACATATCATAATTAATTTCAAATCCAAAACGCACCAATTTGACCAACCAAAGCATGATTGATTCACATAAACATGAATCAATCATATTTTGTTAGAACATGTTCTGACCCAAACCTATTTTGGTCCTTATCACAAGTTGGGCAGCCTTTCCAAGGTTGATATCGTCCTTATCGTAGTTGAGTAGTTTTAAATCTGTGATCAGGAAAAAGTGATGAGATTGAACTATATAAAACATGCATAAGAAATTATGTTTTATGGAGTCTAATAATATTTATGTAAAAGGGAAAAGATTAATTGATATATTACTTAAAAGTTTGTGAGAATCAGATTATGATGCTTTTGATAAAAATAAATGAGTGATTAGAAATACTGTCGGTGTGATCTCATCACAAATTAAACTGAAAAAGCAACATGATTTAGTTTAAAGGTACGGCCTTTGTGATCTTACCATTTCCTTCAAATGTGTTTCACGAGGCATTTATTCGCTAGCCAGCTCATACCACTAAATTGATTCCCCGCTTGTTAAAAGATGCAAATTTCACATATCATACTTAATTTCAAATCCAAAACGAACCAAATTGACCAACCAAAGCATGATTGATTCACATAAACATGAATCAATCATATTTTGTTAGAACATGTTCTGACCCAAACCTATTTTGGTCCTTATCACAAGTTGGGCAGCCTTTCCAAGGTTGATATCGTCCTTATCGTAGGTTGAGTAGTTTCAAATCTGTGATCAGGAAAAAGTGATGAGATTGAATTATATAAAACATGCATAAGAAATTATGTTTTATGGAGTCTAATAATATTTATGTACAAGGGAAAAGATTAATTGATATATTACTTAAAAGTTTGTGAGAATCAGATTATGATGCTTCTGATAAAAAGAAAAGAGTGATTAGAAATATTATCGGTGTGATCTCACCACAAATTAAACTGAAAAAGCATCATGATTTAGTTTAAAGGTACGGCCTTTGTGATCTTACCATTTCCTTCAAATGTGTTTCACCAGGCATTTACTCGCTAGCCAGCTCATACCACTAAATTGATACCCCGCCTGTTAAAAGATACAAATTTCACATATCATACTTAATTTCAAATCCAAAACGCACCAAATTGTCCAAACAAAGCATGATTAATTCACATATACATGAATCAATCATATTTTGTTAGAATATGTTCTGACCCAAACCTATTTTGGTCCTTAACACAAGTTGGGCAGCCTTTCCAAGGTTGATATCGTCTTTATCATAGGTTGAGTAGTTTCAAATCTGTGATCAGGAAAAAGTTATGAGATTGAACTATATAAAAAATGCATAAGAAATTATGTTTTATGGAGTCTAATAATATTTATGTACATGGGAAAAGATTAATTGATATATTACTTAAAAGTTTGTGAGATTCAGATTATGATGCTTGTAACATCCCGAAATTTCTAGATAATATTAATTATATTACATAATAATAGAGGGAAAGTTTACTCGGGTTATCGGGAAATAAATAAAAGAGTAGGAGTTGGTATGGGTCGGGCTAGTGTCGGGTAATGGATGCGGGTTGTGGACTTGGATTATTTGAGATGGGTTTAAATGAGAATGGGATTTAAGGGATATAAATATCCCCTAAACCCAAAATATCTTCATTCTCACCCTACACCCTAAAACTCCTAACACACACATACACACACATTCTAACCGATCGAGATTCGAAGCCGAGACCCGAGATTTTGTTGATAGATCTGAGTTGGTAAGGTAAGAACAAATCCAACAAAGCTAATATTACTGAAAATGGTTAAGATTGGATGGGTTAACCGGACCCGAAACCCTAACTGCCCAAATCAGACCCCTAAAACGTCGATTTTAGGCCGATTTGATGGTTGGGATTTGTAGGCGCCGATCATACGATTCCGTGGGTACCAAAATCGAGTTATTTGGCTAAGAAACGAAGGAGTTATGGGCAAACAGATCTGCAGCGCGATAACTTCGCCTGCAAGATTAAGTTCGCCTGATGAACTTCGCCTTCAAGCGTAACTTCGCCTTCAAGCGTAACTTCGCCTAAGGATGACTTCGCCTACGGCCAAGTTCGCCTAAGGATAACTTCGCCTGAAGCCAAGTTCGCCTAAGGATAACTTCGCCTGAAGCCAAGTTCGCCTAAGGTTTAACTTCGCCTGAAGCCAAGTTCGCCTAAGGTTTAACTTCGCCTGAAGCCAAGTTCGCCTAAGGTTTAACTTCGCCTGAAGCCAAGTTCGCCTAAGGTTTAACTTCGCCTGAAGTGAAGTTCGTTTAGAAAATAAATTAAAAGCGATAAGTTAAAGTAAGCTAATACTAGGCCACCAGATTAGATCAGACGAGTATTGATACGTGTAACTTGTACAGTCAGCCGAGCTCAGTTAAAGAAGGGATTTACAACTATCAGAAAAAGAAGCAGAGTTCAGGTGAGTTTCTAGCCCCATTCCTTGTTATGTTTTCGGGGCTGTGTGCATACTTGATGTGTTGTTAATACATTTATCCTAAGTGATAAGTGTATGCCATATGTGATATATGTGATATGTATGAATGATTGCTTGATGGTACGTGAACGATCTTCGGATATTGCACGTACTGTCAGGTTGTAACGTTATAAATATGGTAAGTATGATAAGTATGTTTATGTGTATGAACGTAATAAAGTTAATAAAAGAAGGAAATGACGGTTGTATGGTTGTATGGTTACGAAAAGGGTACCGAGCCCTAATAATACTCGAGGTATGATGTATGGTTGTATGGTTACGAAAAGGGTACCGAGCCCTAATAATACTCGAGGTATGATGTATGGTTGTATGGTAACGAAGAGGGAATCGAACCCTACTAATATTCGAAAACAAGGGACCAGAACCTTATAATATCTGTGATGTTAGGGACCAGACCCTTATAATATCTGTGATGTTAGGGACCAGACCCTTACAATATCTGTGAGGATAGGGACCAGACCCTCATAATATCTGTGATGTTAGGGACCAGACCCTTATAATATCTGTGATGTTAGGGACCAGACCCTTACAATATCTGTGAGGATAGGGACCAGACCCTCATAATATCTGTGATGTTAGGGACCAGACCCTTATAATATCTGTGATGTTAGGGACCAGACCCTTATAATATCTGTGAGGTTATAGGGCGAAAGGCTCTTTAAAACGTATGATTATGAATGTAAAGAAAGTATGTAAGTAAGAAAGAAAGTATGTAAGTAAGAATGAAGGTATGAGTACTTATGTGTGTATGAAAGAAAGTTATGAGGTTAAGTACGTATGTATGTAATAAGGTATTGTATGGTATTGTATGATTAACTAGAACTCACTCAGCGTAGCTGACTTTTAGTATGCACGCAGGTGAGCTGATTATAGAGTTAGCATGAGGATGACACACGGCATGGATTGAACGGCTGGCATCTGAAGAAAGAAGTAAAGATGTTTTAAATATAAGTTTTGTGTTATGGTATCAAAGAAAAGATTTAATGTTTTGTAACAATTGATTGATGTTTTATATTCCGCGAAAAGTTTTAATAAACTCTGATTTGAAGGACTGTGTTTATGAGTAAATCCGACGCTAAAGTAGGGCCACCGGGTTCGGGGCCTTACAAGTTGGTATCAGAGCATAAGTTCGAGAGATTTAAGCATCCTACATGCTTAGACTCGAACAGAAAATGGGATTTAAGTAAGAAAGGAAAGAAGATGCCAGTTCAAGAATGCCATGTGTCGCTCAAGCAAGATCAGTAAAGGTAAAGTGTATGATTAAATGATGTATGTTAATGAGAAAGAAAAGATATGTGAACGATAGGGATAGGAATAATTGATTGTTTGATTTGACTAACTGCTTAAGTAGAACCAGCACAAATAGAGTCATAAAGGAAAGTGTATAGGACACGGAAAGCAACGTGATCAGCTAGTCACAGCTGGCCACTGTTATTACCTGTTAGCCTTGCTATCCTTGTACTAGATAGTTCCTTGAGTGATGATGTTTGTGTTGTCCCTTTAAGAATACGGATGGCTGGAACTGGAGAATTTGTGGGAACTGGGGGTCGCACTGGACGTCGTGGCAGGCCTCGTCTTGTCCGGCAACCCTCGGTAGAAGAAGCTTCCCACACCGAAGATGAAGGAAGCGCAGCTGGAGGAGACCAGAACAACAACGAGGAAGTTCAACTTAGCCCTGCAGTTCAAGCAGCCATTGTTCAGGCTGTAGTTGCTGCTGTGAAGAACCTGAATCCCGAAGGATCTGCTGGAAGCCGTGAACGAACTGCTGAAGGGGCGGGTGGTGATGGTAGGAAGGATGGGGAAGGTGAAAGAGGGGCCTCGAGTGGGGATAAGTCTGTGAAAGTCGATGATAGGAGAGGAGGACAAGGTGGGTGCAACTATAAGTCCTTCAAAGGATGCGACCCGCCAAAGCTGACTGGTTTGGGAGACGCAATCGCTACTCTCCAATGGATAGCCACTATGGACAAGGTTATCCGCATTAGCGAATGCCGTCCCGACCAAGCAGTGGGTTATGCCACACAGTCATTTGAAGATGAGGCCATGTACTGGTGGGAAACTGTCGAACAAAGGAAGACCCGAGAGGAGATTAAGGCCATGAGGTGGGATGACCTTAAGGAGTTAGTGATGAAAAGGTTCTGTGCTGATGCTGAGGTTGAGAGGGCCGAGATGAAATTTCTGAATCTAAAGGCGGACAAGATGACACATCGTGAGTACACCACTGAATTCAACCGCATGTCTAGGTTGGTACCTGACATGGTGAACACCGAGGCGAAACGGATCAAGTGCTACGTTAGAGGACTTCCCAGAAGGTCCGCATGTTGGTCAGGGCCAACAAACCTGTTACCTTTGAGTCTGCGGTCGAGTTGGCGGAGATGGTCTATGATGATCTGGAGGCGGATGATGTGGAAGTGGAAGATGAGGAAAAAGGGAAGGGAACTAAAAGAGCTGGGGATGTCGTGGAGCGTGCAGGGAGAAAGACACAGAAGATGGCAGGAAGGGAAGCATGTAAGGTGTGTGGGAAGATGCACTTGGGGGAATGCAAGGCTGGTCCAAATCAGTGCTACCGATGTGGGAGGAAGGGGCACATCTCCCGTGAATGCACCGAGGACCAGAAGTGTTACAAGTGTGGTAAGTCAGGTCACATAGCTAGGGAGTGTGGAGAAGCCGTGGCAGTGGGGGAAGGAAGAGGAAACGCGTGAAAGGATGGTCTATTAGCTGCTGAGGAGGTTGCAGGAGAATAAGTGGCATGTCACAGTTGTTTTATGTTTAGTAGTTAAAGAGTGTTTTATGTTACAGTTGAACCTATGTTTGTTTAGCAAGCTTGAATGATTTCCTTTTATGTTATGAAGTACTTGTGACTTCTTGTGCTTTTGTATGAACGATTTATGAATTTAACTTGAATGCATGTTGGTTATAATAAATAGTTGTGTGATGGTAAAGCGTCGCCTTAGGAGTTAGCGTTATTATATAAAACAAGGTTCCTCGGGAAGGCGATACGAGACTTGGTACATCGAGGGCTTCATGGACAAGCTGCCGTAATAGCTAAAACACATGATCACCGCTCGATGACTACAAGTCAGGAGTAAGAGGGATAACTCAGAAAGCGAAGGCGATTCAATAAAGCGTGTAAATATAAGAAGTTTTTCCTTTTATGGGGAATAAGTTAGGTTTCGGGGACGAAACCTCTTTAAGGAGGGAAGACTTGTAACATCCCGAAATTTCTAGATAATATTAATTATATTACTTAATAATAGAGGGAAAGTTTACTCGGGTTATCGGGAAATAAATAAAAGAGTAGGAGTTGGTATGGGTCGGGCTAGTGTCGGGTAATGGATGCGGGTTGTGGACTTGGATTATTTGAGATGGGTTAAATGAGAATGGGATTTAAGGGATATAAATATCCCCTAAACCCAAAATATCTTCATTCTCACCCTACACCCTAAAACTCCTAACACACACATACACACACATTCTAACCGATCGAGATTCGAAGCCGAGACCCGAGATTTTGTTGATAGATCTGAGTTGGTAAGGTAAGAACAAATCCAACAAAGCTAATATTACTGAAAATGGTTAAGATTGGATGGGTTAACCGGACCCGAAACCCTAACTGCCCAAATCAGACCCCTAAAACGTCGATTTTAGGCCGATTTGATGGTTGGGATTTGTAGGCGCCGATCATACGATTCCGTGGGTACCAAAATCGAGTTATTTGGCTAAGAAACGAAGGAGTTATGGGCAAACAGATCTGCAGCGCGATAACTTCGCCTGCAAGATTAAGTTCGCCTGATGAACTTCGCCTTCAAGCGTAACTTCGCCTTCAAGCGTAACTTCGCCTAAGGATGACTTCGCCTACGGCCAAGTTCGCCTAAGGATAACTTCGCCTGAAGCCAAGTTCACCTAAGGATAACTTCACATGAAGCCAAGTTCGCCTAAGGTTTAACTTCGCCTGAAGCCAAGTTCGCCTAAGGTTTAACTTCGCCTGAAGCCAAGTTCGCCTAAGGTTTAACTTCGCCTGAAGCCAAGTTCGCCTAAGGTTTAACTTCGCCTGAAGCCAAGTTCGCCTAAGGTTTAACTTCGCCTGAAGCCAAGTTCGCCTAAGGTTTAACTTCGCCTGAAGTGAAGTTCGTTTAGAAAATAAATTAAAAGCGATAAGTTAAAGTAAGCTAATACTAGGCCACCAGATTAGATCAGACGAGTATTGATACGTGTAACTTGTACAGTCAGCCGAGCTCAGTTAAAGAAGGGATTTACAACTATCAGAAAAAGAAGCAGAGTTCAGGTGAGTTTCTAGCCCCATTCCTTGTTATGTTTTCGGGGCTGTGTGCATACTTGATGTGTTGTTAATACATTTATCCTAAGTGATAAGTGTATGCCATATGTGATATATGTGATATGTATGAATGATTGCTTGATGGTACGTGAACGATCTTCGGATATTGCACGTACTGTCAGGTTGTAACGTTATAAATATGGTAAGTATGATAAGTATGTTTATGTGTATGAACGTAATAAAGTTAATAAAAGAAGGAAATGACGGTTGTATGGTTGTATGGTTACGAAAAGGGTACCGAGCCCTAATAATACTCGAGGTATGATGTATGGTTGTATGGTTACGAAAAGGGTACCGAGCCCTAATAATACTCGAGGTATGATGTATGGTTGTATGGTAACGAAGAGGGAATCGAACCCTACTAATATTCGAAAACAAGGGACCAGACCCTTATAATATCTGTGATGTTAGGGACCAGACCCTTATAATATCTGTGATGTTAGGGACCAGACCCTTACAATATCTGTGAGGATAGGGACCAGACCCTCATAATATCTGTGATGTTAGGACGAGACCCTTATAATATCTGTGATGTTAGGGACCAGACCCTTACAATATCTGTGAGGATAGGGACCAGACCCTCATAATATCTGTGATGTTAGGGACCAGACCCTTATAATATCTGTGATGTTAGGGACCAGACCCTTATAATATCTGTGAGGTTATAGGGCGAAAGGCTCTTTAAAACGTATGATTATGAATGTAAAGAAAGTATGTAAGTAAGAAAGAAAGTATGTAAGTAAGAATGAAGGTATGAGTACTTATGTGTGTATGAAAGAAAGTTATGAGGTTAAGTACGTATGTATGTAATAAGGTATTGTATGGTATTGTATGATTAACTAGAACTCACTCAGCGTAGCTGACTTTTAGTATGCACGCAGGTGAGCTGATTATAGAGTTAGCATGAGGATGACACACGGCATGGATTGAACGGCTGGCATCTGAAGAAAGAAGTAAAGATGTTTTAAATATAAGTTTTGTGTTATGGTATCAAAGAAAAGATTTAATGTTTTGTAACAATTGATTGATGTTTTATATTCCGCGAAAAGTTTTAATAAACTCTGATTTGAAGGACAGTGTTTATGAGTAAATCCGACGATAAAGTAGGGCCACCGGGTTCGGGGCCTTACATTGCTTCTGATAAAAAGAAAAGAGTGATTAGAAATACTGTCGGTGTGATCTCACCACAAATTAAACTGAAATAGCAACATGATTTAGTTTAAATGTACGGCCTTTGTGATCTTACCATTTCCTTCAAATGTGTTTCACCAGGCATTTATTCGCTAGCCAGCTCAAACCACTAAATTGATACCCCGCCTGTTAAAAGATGAAAATTTCACATATCATACTTAATTTCATATCCAAAACGCACCAAATTGTCCAACCAATTCATGATTGATTCACATAAACATGAATCAATCATATTTTGTTAGAACATGTTCGGACCCAAACCTATTTTGGTCCTTATCACAAGTTGGGCAGCCTTTCCAAGGTTGATATCGTCCTTATCATAGGTTGAGTAGTTTCAAATCTGTGATCAGGAAAAAGTGATGAGATTGAACTATATAAAACATGCATAAGAAATTATGTTTTATCGAGTCTAATAATATATATGTACAAGGGAAAAGATTAATTGATATATTACTTAAAAGTTTGTGAGAATCAGATTATGATGCTTCTGACAAAAAGAAAAGAGTGATTAAAAATACTGTCGGTGTGATCTCACCACAAATTAAAATGAAAACGCTACATGATTTAGTTTAAAGGTACGGCCTTTGTGATCTTACCATTTCCTTCAAATGTGTTTCACTAGGCATTTATTCGCTAGCCAGCTCATACCACTAAATTGATACCCCGCTTGTTAAAAGATGCAAATTTCACATATCATAATTAATTTCAAATCCAAAACGCACCAATTTGACCAACCAAAGCATGATTGATTCACATAAACATGAATCAATCATATTTTGTTAGAACATGTTCTGACCCAAACCTATTTTGGTCCTTATCACAAGTTGAGCAGCCTTTCCAAGGTTGATATCGTCCTTATCGTAGGTTGAGTAGTTTTAAATCTGTGATCAGGAAAAAGTGATGAGATTGAACTATATAAAACATGCATAAGAAATTATGTTTTATGGAGTCTAATAATATTTATGTAAAAGGGAAAAGATTAATTGATATATTACTTAAAAGTTTGTGAGAATCAGATTATGATGCTTTTGATAAAAATAAAAGAGTGATTAGAAATACTGTCGGTGTGATCTCATCACAAATTAAACTGAAAAAGCAACATGATTTAGTTTAAAGGTACGGCCTTTGTGATCTTACCATTTCCTTCAAATGTGTTTCACGAGGCATTTATTCGCTAGCCAGCTCATACCACTAAATTGATACCCCGCTTGTTAAAAGATGCAAATTTCACATATCATACTTAATTTCAAATCCAAAACGAACCAAATTGACCAACCAAAGCATGATTGATTCACATAAACATGAATCAATCATATTTTGTTAGAACATGTTCTGACCCAAACTTATTTTGGTCCTTATCACAAGTTGGGCAGCCTTTCCAAGGTTGATATCGTCCTTATCGTAGGTTGAGTAGTTTCAAATCTGTGATCAGGAAAAAGTGATGAGATTGAACTATATAAAACATGAATAAGAAATTATGTTTTATGGAGTCTAATAATATTTATGTACAAGGGAAAAGATTAATTGATATATTACTTAAAAGTTTGTGAGAATCAGATTATGATGCTTCTGATAAAAAGAAAAGAGTGATTAGAAATATTGTCGGTGTGATCTCACCACAAATTAAACTGAAAAAGCAACATGATTTAGTTTAAAGGTACGGCCTTTGTGATCTTACCATTTCCTTCAAATGTGTTTCACCAGGCATTTACTCGCTAGCCAGCTCATACCACTAAATTGATACCCCGCCAGTTAAAAGATGCAAATTTCACATATCATACTTAATTTCAAATCCAAAACGCACCAAATTGTCCAAACAAAGCATGATTAATTCACATAAACATGAATCAACCATATTTTGTTAGAATATGTTCTGACCCAAACCTATTTTGGTCCTTTTCACAAGTTGGGCAGCCTTTCCAAGGTTGATATCGTCTTTATCATAGGTTGAGTAGTTTCAAATCTGTGATCAGGAAAAAGTTATGAGATTGAACTATTTAAAAAATGCATAAGAAATTATGTTTTATGGAGTCTAATAATATTTATGTACATGGGAAAAGATTAATTGATATATTACTTAAAAGTTTGTGAGATTCAGATTATGATGCTTCTGATAAAAAGAAAAGAGTGATTAGAAATACTGTCGGTGTGATCTCACCACAAATTAAACTGAAATAGCAACATGATTTAGTTTAAATGTACGGCCTTTGTGATCTTACCATTTCCTTCAAATGTGTTTCACGAGGCATTTATTCGCTAGCCAGCTCATACCACTAAATTGATACCCCGCTTGTTAAAAGATGCAAATTTCACATATCATACTTATTTTCAAATCCAAAACGAACCAAATTGACCAACCAAAGCATGATTGATTCACATAAACATGAATCAATCATATTTTGTTAGAACATGTTCTGACCCAAACCTATTTTGGTCCTTATCACAAGTTGGGCAGCCTTTCCAAGGTTGATATCGTCCTTATCGTAGGTTGAGTAGTTTCAAATCTGTGATCAGGAAAAAGTGATGAGATTGAACTATATAAAACATGAATAAGAAATTATGTTTTATGGAGTCTAATAATATTTATGTACAAGGGAAAAGATTAATTGATATATTACTTAAAAGTTTGTGAGAATCAGATTATGATGCTTTTGATAAAAATAAAAGAGTGATTAGAAATACTGTCGGTGTGATCTCAACACAAATTAAACTGAAAAAGCAGCATGATTTAATTTAAAGGTACGGCCTTTGTGATCTTATCATTTCCTTCAAATGTGTTTCACCAGGCATTTACTCGCTAGCCAGCTCATACCACTAAATTGATACCCCACCTGTTAAAAGATGCAAATTTCACATATCATACTTAATTTCAAATCCAAAACGCACCAAATTGTCCAAACAAGGCATGATTAATTCACATAAACATGAATCAATCATATTTTGTTAGAATATGTTCTGACCCAAACCTATTTTTGTCCTTATCACAAGTTGGGCAGCCTTTCCAAGGTTGATATCGTCTTTATCATAGGTTGAGTAGTTTCAAATCTGTGATCAGGAAAAAGTTATGAGATTGAACTATATAAAAAATGCATAAGAAATTATGTTTTATGGAGTCTAATAATATTTATGTACATGGGAAAAGATTAATTGATATATTACTTAAAAGTTTGTGAGATTCAACATTATGATGCTTCTGATAAAAAGAAAAGAGTGATTAGAAATACTGTCGGTGTGATCTCACCACAAATTAAACTGAAAACGCAACATGATTTAGTTTAAATGTACGGCCTTTGTGATCTTACCATTTCCTTCAAATGTGTTTCACCAGGCATTTATTCGCTAGCCAGCTCATACCACTAAATTGATACCCCGCCTGTTAAAAGATGAAAATTTCACATATCATACTTAATTTCATATCCAAAACGCACCAAATTGTCCAACCTATTCATGATTGATTCACATAAACATGAATCAATCATATTTTGTTAGAACATGTTCTGACCCAAACCTATTTTGGTCCTTATCACAAGTTGGGCAGCCTTTCCAAGGTTGATAACGTCCTTATCTTAGGTTGAGTAGTTTCAAATCTGTGATCAGGAAAAAGTGATGAGATTGAACTATATAAAACATGCATAAGAAATTATGTTTTATGGAGTCTAATAATATATATGTACAAGGGAAAAGATTAATTGATATATTACTTAAAAGTTTGTGAGAATCAGATTATGATGCTTCTGACAAAAAGAAAAGAGTGATTAGAAATACAGTCGGTGTGATCTCACCACAAATTAAACTGAAAACGCAACATGATTTAGTTTAAATGTACGGCCTTTGTGATCTTACCATTTCCTTCAAATGTGTTTCACCAGGCATTTACTCGCTAGCCAGCTCATACCACTAAATTGATACCCCACCTGTTAAAAGATGCAAATTTCACATATCATACTTAATTTCAAATCCAAAACGCACCAAATTGTCCAAACAAAGCATGATTAATTCACATAAACATGAATCAATCATATTTTGTTAGAATATGTTCTGACCCAAACCTATTTTGGTCCTTATCACAAGTTGGGCAGCCTTTCCAAGGTTGATATCGTCTTTATCATAGGTTGAGTAGTTTCAAATTTGTGATCAGGAAAAAGTTATGAGATTGAACTATATAAAAAATGCATAAGAAATTATGTTTTATGGAGTCTAATAATATTTATGTACATGGGAAAAGATTAATTGATATATTACTTAAAAGTTTGTGAGATTCAACATTATGATGCTTCTGATAAAAAGAAAAGAGTGATTAGAAATACTGTCGGTGTGATCTCACCACAAATTAAACTGAAATAGCAACATGATTTAGTTTAAATGTACGGCCTTTGTGATCTTACCATTTCCTTCAAATGTGTTTCACCAGGCATTTATTCGCTAGCCAGCTCATACCACTAAATTGATACCCCGCCTGTTAAAAGATGAATATTTCACATATCATACTTAATTTCAAATCCAAAACGCACCAAATTGTCCAACCAAAGCATGATTGATTCACATAAACATGAATCAATCATATTTTGTTAGAACATGTTCTGACCCAAACCTATTTTGGTCCTTATCACAAGTTGGGCAGCCTTTCCAAGGTTGATATCGTCCTTATCGTAGGTTGAATAGTTTCAAATCTGTGATCAGGAAAAAGTGATGAGATTGAACTATATAAAACATGCATAAGAAATTATGTTTTATGGAGTCTAATAATATTTATGTACAAGGGAAAAGATTAATTGATATATTACTTAAAAGTTTGTGAGAATCAGATTATGATGCTTCTGATAAAAAGAAAAGAGTGATTAGGAATACTGTCCATGTGATCTCATCACAAATTAAACTGAAAAAGCAACATGATTTAGTTTAAAGGTACGGCCTTTGTGATCTTACCATTTCCTTCAAATGTGTTTCACCAGGCATTTATTCGCTAGCTAGCTTATACCACTAAATTGATACCCCGCCTGTTAAAAGATGCAAATTTCACATATCATACTTAATTTCAAATCCAAAACGCACCAAATTGTCCAACCAAAGCATGATTGATTCACATAAACATGAATCAATCATATTTTGTTAGAACATGTTCTGACCCAAACCTATTTTGGTCCTTATCACAAGTTGGGCAGCCTTTCCAAGGTTGATATCGTCCTTATCGTAGGTTGAGTAGTTTCAAATCTGTGATCAGGAAAAAGTGATGAGATTGAACTATATAAAACATGCATAAGAAATTATGTTTTATGGAGTCTAATAATATTTATGTACAAGGGAAAAGATTAATTGATATATTACTTAAAAGTTTGTGAGAATCAGATTATGATGCTTCTGATAAAAAGAAAAGAGTGATTAGGAATACTGTCCGTGTGATCTCATCACAAATTAAACTGAAAAAGCAACATGATTTAGTTTAAAGGTACGGCCTTTGTGATCTTACCATTTCCTTCAAATGTGTTTCACCAGGCATTTATTCGCTAGCCAGCTTATACCACTAAATTGATACCCCGCCTGTTAAAAGATGCAAATTTCACATATCATACTTAATTTCAAATCCAAAACGCACCAAATTGTCCAACCAAAGCATGATTGATTCACATAAACATGAATCAATCATATTTTGTTAGAACATGTTCTGACCCAAACCTATTTTTGTCCTTATCACAAGTTGGGCAGCCTTTCCAAGGTTGATATCGTCCTTATCATAGGTTGAGATGTTTCAAATCTGTGATCAGGAAAAAGTGATGAGATTGAACTATATAAAACATGCATAAGAAATTATGTTTTATGGAGTCTAATAATATTTATGTACAAGGTAAAAGATTAATTGATATATTACTTAAAAGTTTGTTAGAATCAGATTATGATGCTTCTGATAAAAAGAAAAGAGTGATTAGAAATACCGTCGGTGTGATCTCACCACAATTTAAACTGAAACAGCAACATGATTTAGTTTAAAGGTACGGCCTTTGTGATCTTACCATTTCCTTCAAATGTGTTTCACCATGCATTTATTCGCTAGCCAGCTCATACCACCAAATTGATACCCGCCTGTTAAAAGATACAAATTTCACATATCATACTTAATTTAAAATCCAAAACGCACCAAATTGACCAACCAAAGCATGATTGATTCACATAAACATGAATCACTCATATTTTGTTAGAACATGTTCTGACCCAAACCTATTTTGCTCCTTATCACAAGTTGGGCAGCCTTTCCAAGGTTGATATTGTCCTTATCATAGGTTGAGTAGTTTCAAATCTGTGATCAAGAAAAATTGATGAGATTGAACTATATAAAACATGCATAAGAAATTATGTTTTATGGAGTCTAATAATATTTATGTACAAGGGAAAAGATTAGTTGATATATTACTTAAAAGTTTGTGAGAATCAGATTATGATGCTTCTGATAAAAAGAAAAGAGTGATTAGAAATACTGTCGGTGTGATCTCACCACAAATTAAATTGAAAAAGCAACATGATTTAGTTTAAAGGTACGGCCTTTGTGATCTTTCCATTTCCTTCAAATGTGTTTCACCACGCATTTATTCGCTAGCCAGCTCATACCACTAAATTGATACCCCGCTAGTTAAAAGATGAAAATTTCACATATCATACTTAATTTCAAATCCAAAACGCACCAAATTGACCAACCAAATCATGATTGTTTCACAAAAACATGAATCAATCATATTTTGTTAGAACATGTTCTGACCCAAACCTATTTTGGTCCGTATCACAAGTTGGGCAGCCTTTCCAAGGTTGATATCGTCCTTATCATAGGTTGGGTAGTTTCAAATCTGTGATCAGGAAAAATTGATGAGATTGAACTATATAAAACATGCATAAGAAATTATGTTTTATGGGGTCTAATAATATTTATGTACAAGGGAAAAGATTAATTGATATATTACTTAAAAGTTTGTGAGAATCAGATTATGATGCTTCTGATAAAAAGAAAAGAGTGATTAGGAGTACTGTAACGATTCCGACGAAACCAGGTATACCCTAACCGGTAGACGTTAGTTACGTTATATGTAATGTCGGGTACAAGAGTTACCATGGTAATTATACGAGAATACATGGTTCATTGTATTGATTGTACGTGAATATATAATTCACCGTATTGAATATGCGATCAAACGATCGATAGTTATTGAAACCCGAATGAATCGAGGGTTCAATTATAGACGAGATATATGATATTTAGTGATGTTACGAAGTATTAAAGCTTCGGGATAAGTGGATTAAAGCACAGAAAAAGGATTTCGATTTAATAGTACGTCGGTACGTTAAACGAAACCTTTAATACCAAACCGAGCAATAGACGATCGATCAAGCCGAAAAAGATGCGTAATAACTAATAATATGACGTTTTAAGTTAATAAATGTCATGGATTAAGTTTTTAAATCGGTTTTATATAAATTTCAATTTTTAGACCAAAAACGACCGTTTTAGCCTCGTTTTAAGCCGAATTAAACATTTAACCGAGAAACGAACTGAACCAGATTATCCAAAACATTATCCAGATTTCGGAAATCCAAGTTTGTGGCCAAGAATGAACTTGTGGGTCCCACCCCACCCCATTACCATTTCCGATCGGCTCCATGGCCCTCATTTTCTTTTTTTTTTCTTTTTTCAATCAACTCTCTCAAAGATTCATCAATTCTCTCAAGATCATGATCCAAAACCCTAGATAATTAGCAAGAAAACAAGGTAAAGAATAGAGTTAATCACGTTTCCATCTTCGTTTCTTGAGTTTGTTTGCAAGAAAATGAGGTTTCAAAGATGAAAACCGATTCTTGCATGATCAAGTGATGTATACGGGTTATACAAGGGATCTTGGTCCAAGAAATGAGTTAAACGAATCAAAAACGAATTTTTACGGTTAAATCTTTGTTTTTAGTATCATAACCGTAACCATGAAAGAAATGGCTTGGTATTTACGACCTTAGAAAAATTTGGGATTTTTCTAAGGTCGTTTGGTATTTACGACATATTTAGTGTTTAAATGGTGTTTAAAAATAGATAAATAAATTTTAAATATAAGAATTAATTCTGGAAATATTTTTATAAAATTCCCCACTATTAAAAAGTAATTTGTGCAAAATTTCAAGATCCGAGAGTAAACGGATAATTAATCGTGCTGATTATCAAACTTTTAAAGTTAAAACGCGTAACCCGGTGAAGTTCGCTTAAGCGAGCTGACTGGTGTATAAAAACCTTAAAAATGGACTATTTTCATATAATTGAGTTAAACAAGTAAAAATGAATCATCCGAAAATAAGTCGGATGATTTGGGTATTTTTAACCGATTTTAACGGTTTCTAGTACGCCAAAGACGGAAACGAGTCCCGCGGCCAATCGGGACGTCTAAACCGAGCTATAATTTCACATTTTAAATCAAATTATCAGACAACCACTATTTTCGGGTCGTGTGTGACCAAACTCATTTTTGAAACATAAAACGGATATTCGTGCTAGGCACGCAAAACGAGAAAACGACTAATAGAAATTGTGACCATGGAACTCTAAACGACATCACAATCTGAGTCCGGAGAAGTATATCTGGGTTAACTTTGTCCCCGGAACAGGTACAGTACTGGGTTAACAGTGTCCCCAGATGTACCGATTGATAAGGTTAAAGATTATATAAACAATAATTGTATAATAACGATCGTAGGGATCATATTACAGATTGGACGTGTTAATTGATAATGATTGTTGTTACCTGCTTGCATGTGCTAAGGTGAGTTTTCACGAGCCCCTTTTTACTGAAATGTTTTAAATATTTTCCCGGGGCGGAAAGCATGTTTCTATCAAAAGGTTTAAGTACATGCTGATCGCATGGAAATGAATGTATTTATATAATGTTTATTGTACGGGAATCGTACGGTAATGCATTAAAATGGTAATTGTCTGAGTTGTTAATATTGAAAGGTCCCGCAACAGTGTTCTGGGTTAACAGTGTCCCCAGAGGTTATTGGAAGTGTTCTGGGTTAACAGTGTCCCCAGAGGTTATTGGAAGTGTTCTGGGTTAACAGTGCCCCCAGAAGTTAGTGGAAGTGTTCTGGGTTAACAGTGTCCCCAGAGGTTATTGGAAGTGTTCTGGGTCAACAATGTCCCCAGAGGTTATTAAATGTGTTTCTGGGTTAACAGTGTCCCCAGATAATATTATATTATGATATGGATTTATCATGGTTTACAAAAATTGTTAAACTCACCAACTATTCGTAGTTGACCCGTTTTCTCACATGCTTTTCAGGTACAACTAAGATAAAGTGATTGATTACGTGCTAAGTGCTTGATGTGTGTAAGGTTTGCGTGCTGGACGTCAGGATACATTATAACAGATAGAATTATGAACCGTATTGTACGATGTGTGTATCACCTAGACGGTAATGAAAGATGAGATAATGTAATTTTGAAGTATATTAATCCATTCGGTTTTCTTTATAAACAATGTGGTTGATATCAAAGGTGTCTGTCGCATCCCGTTTACGTTTCCGCTGCGGTTACGGGGTGTTACAGAACTTGGTATCAGAGCCATTGGTTATAAAAGAATTAGGATGTCTTTAAAAGATACCTAAAATATAACCAGTAGCTTAAGTATTATAGGATCTGAATATCAACTAATAATTTATAGTGACGAGAGCTGGATGAACTTGGATGGACAAGTGAGTTATTATGGTCCGGAACATAATAACAGACTTGTCCGCACGAGGGAATTCAGGGGAAGTCACGGGGTACATTAATAGGTAAAAATGGCAACATATGTGTAAAGTATATAATATTATTTATACGTGCTAAGGTGTATATACATATGTGCGTATCTTGTGGGTACAAGTATTGAGAAATAGGACCCGGATAAGGAACCGGGGAAGGAAATAATAAAAAGTACCGAGGATGCTGAGATTTCTAGAGCATCGGTTGATAATGAGTCTGACTTATCGGGCCATAGTTATGATAGTACCAAGTTAGATCTTCCGTTTGACATTAGCCAGAAATATCTAGTAACCGTCACTCCCAACCAAAATTGATGAATCCCTTACCCTACCAACACCGGTACCGTATATCCTAATAACCCCAGATGTTCACCCGAACCGTCGACCCTCACGTACGGACGGATCCGTACCTGAACCCATTCTTATTCCATTAAGGTAAATAAATAAATAAAATAATAATAATAATAAATTTATAATAAATCAGCAGATAAAAAATAATGTATAGAAATATATATATGTATTTCTCACTCTCAAACATATGAGTCATACCACCTCCAAATCGAGAATTACCGATTTTAACGAACCTAGAACGCCTGAGGACATTGACTGAGCAAGTGATAGAATTTCCCATAATAGTAATTAATAATATTTGAAGGCAACCCATGTTGCGCGATTACCTTGAACCTTGCAACTCCCTATGTTATCCTTATATCCGTTAGATGCCTACGCCCATGTATGCTCGAATAGAATGATTACCCATACACAAAGAGGTGTTGGAATCATTATAGCATAGTTGGTTGTTCGTTCGTAGGAGGTATACTGTGTATGCCGGATATACGAATAAACACGGATATTATAACTTCGTGGTATGTAATTGTTTGGGTGCTCACGGTGAGCATGTATCGGTTACGCTGATATGCAGAAGGATATTGAAATCAAGTATATTAAACGATAATCTTTGTTGAGAAAAATCTATATGTCAGTTGGTGACAAGGGTTATGAAGCATATTTAAACATTAACCGACGTCAGGTTAAGTCCGTATGTTATTATATTTATGGGACATGTATATGCTAGATGTCGGTATGTGTAATATATAAGATAATATTTGGTGTGTATGTGTACCTGTTGTTATGATTGAGCTGGCAACGAGCTATACGGTGAGATTAGTATTGATTACTGCGTACGGGATGAGTACGGCAGAATGACATAAAAAGAGTAACTCCAATGATGGAGATTGATATGATTCAGTTGATTGCTCAAAGATAGCAGATGATGATACCGAACGTCGTATCACAAATCACTGCTAGTGTTGATGCAAATGTGATCACAGAATTATAGATCGAGCAATCACATGATTATGAATATTTCAATTCTTAGTGTTATTACTAAGAGTGTTAATGTCCCACCAAATACTATTATAACTACAAGTATTTGTAACATCCTAAAAATTTTAATGATGAATAAAGGAAGTTATGTTTAGTGATTTCGCGTAATTAATTAGTATCGGGTAGGGAGCGGGTCTTGGACGTGGATTAATTGAGATGGGTTAAATAAGAATGGGATTTCAGGGATATAAATACCCCCAAAATCCCAAAAATATCTTCATTTACATCTATTTCTTCACACACTCAAAACACACACATTCTAACCGATCAAGATTCGAAGCCGAGACCCGAGATTTTGTTGATAGATCTGAGTTGGTAAGGTAAGAACAAATCCAACAAAGCTAATATTACTGAAAATGGTTAGGATTGGATGGGTTAACCGGACCCGAAACCCAAACTGCCCAAATCGGACCCCTAAAACGTCGATTTTAGGCCGATTTGATGGTTGGGATTTGTAGGCGCCGATCATACGATTCTGTGGGTACCAAAATCGAGTTATTTGGCTAAGAAACGAAGGATTTATGGGCAAACAGATCTGCAGCGCGATAACTTCGCCTGCAAGATTAAGTTCGCCTGATGAACTTCGCCTTCAAGCGTAACTTCGCCTTCAAGCGTAACTTCGCCTAAGGATAACTTCGCCTACGGCCAAGTTCACCTAAGGATAACTTCGCCTACGGCCAAGTTCGCCTAAGGATAACTTCGCCTGAAGCCAAGTTCGCCTAAGGATAACTTCGCCTGAAGCCAAGTTCGCCTAAGGATAACTTCGCCTGAAGCCAAGTTCGCCTAAGGATAACTTCGCCTGAAGCCAAGTTCGCCTAAGGTTTAACTTCGTCTGAAGCCAAGTTCGCCTAAGGTTTAACTTCGCCTGAAGTGAAGTTCGTTTAGAAAATAAATTAAAAACCTAATGGAAAATGTGTTAAGGCAGTTATCGAAAATAATATTTTTCCAAGCTGACCTGGCAGCTTAACCCCAGCCAGGGGCTCTGCCCCTTGGACCCCGCTAGGAGTTGCCGCCCCTAGACCCCACTGCCAGGGCGCTGCCCCCGGACCCCCGTTCGTTGTTGGTAGTAATTAAGACTAGAAAGATGTTATAAGTAGTGATAGTTAAATTGATATGTATACTTGTTATACAGTCAGCCGTGCACAACTGAAGAAAGGGATTACGACCAACGGAGAACGTAACCGTGTTCAGGTGAGTTTCTAGCCCCATTTATGTGTTATGTTTTCGGGGCTGTGTGCATACTCGATATGTTTGTTAATACGCTTATCCTAAGAGATAAGTGTATGCCTTGTGTGAATAATATGAAAGTATGAATGATTGCTTGATGGAACGTGAACGATCTTCGGATATTGCACGTACTGTCAGGTTGTAACGCTATGTATAAGGTAAGTATGTTATGTATGTTTATGTGTATGAACGTGATAAAGATAATAAAGGAAAGAAATGATAATGTTTGGTTGAATGGTTACGGAAAGGGTACCGAGCCCTAATAATACTCGAGGTATGATGTATGGTTGTATGGTAACGAAGAGGGAATCGAACCCTACTAATATTCGAGAACTAGGGAACCGAACCCTACTAATATTCAAGGAAAGAGGGTACCGAGCCCTAATAATACTCGAGGAAGGAGGGTACCGAGCCCTAATAATACTCGAGGAAAGAGGGTACCGAGCCCTAATAATACTCGAGGAAAGAGGGTACCGAGCCCTAATAATACTCGAGGAAAGAGGGTACCGAGCCCTAATAATACTCGAGGAATGTAGGGCGTAATGCTCTTTATAACGTAGGATATGAAGGTAAGTTAATACAAAAGAAAGTAAGAAAGTATGAAAGTAAGAAAGTAAGAATGTATGAAAGTAAGAAAGTAAGAAAGTATGAAAGTATGAAAGTATGAATGAAAGAATATAATGTTATGTGAATGGTATGATTATGTGATTATCTAGAACTCACTCAGCGTAGCTGACTTTTAGTATGCACGCAGGTGAGTAGGATGAGGCAGCTTGCTTGAGGAGACACATGGCACTGAACAAGAGTCGGGCATCTGAAGACTTATGATGTTTTAACTTTAATGCTTTAATGGGAAAGACAATGAATGTTTTGAGACAAATTATGAATTATGTAATGTTTTATGAAAGTTTTACATTCCGCGTAAATGTTTTAATTAACTCTGATATTTAGAGCTGTGTTTATGAGTAAATCCAACACGAAAGTAGGGTTACCGGTAACGGGGCCTTACAAGTTGGTATCAGAGCAAAGTTCGAGAGATTTAAGCATCCTACATGCTTAGACTCGAACAGAGTATGGGATATAAGTAAGAAAGGAAAGAAGATGCCAGTTCAAGAATGCCATGTGTTGCTCAAGCAAGAACAGTAAAGGTAAGGTGTATGATTAAATGATATATGTTAATGAGAAAGGAAAGATATGTGAACGGCAGGGATAGGAATAATTGATTGTTTACTTTGACAAACTGCTTAAGTAGAACCAGCACAAATAGACTCATAAAGGGAAGTGTATAGGACACGGAAAGTAACGTGATCAGCTAGTCACAACTGGCCACTGTTATTACCTGTTAGCCTTACTATCCTTGTACTAAATAGTTCCTTGAGTGATGATGTTTGTGTTTTCCCCTTTAGAATACTAATGGCTGGAGCTGGAGAATTTGTTGAAACTGGGGGTCGCACTGGGCGTCGTGGCAGGCCTCGTCTTGTCCGGCAACCCTCGGTAGAAGAAGCTTCCCACACCGAAGATGAAGGAAGCGCAGCTGGAGGAGACCAGAACAACAACGAGGAAGTTCAACTTAGCCCTGCAGTTCAAGCAGCCATTGTTCAGGCTGTAGTTGCTGCTGTGAAGAACCTGAATCCCGAAGGATCTGCTGGAAGCCGTGAACGAACTGCTGAAGGGGCGGGTGGTGATGGTAGGAAGGATGGGGAAGGTGAAAGAGGGGCCTCGAGTGGGGATAAGTCTGTGAAAGTCGATGATAGGAGAAGAGGACAAGGTGGGTGCAGCTATATGTCCTTCAAAGGATGCGACCCGCCAAAGCTGACCGGGTTGGGAGACGCAATCGCTACTCTCCAATGGATAACCGCTATGAACAAGGTTATCCGCATTAGCGAATGCCGTCCCGACCAAGCTGTGGGTTATGCTACTCAGTCATTCGTAGATGAGGCTATGTATTGGTGGGAGAGTGTGGAGCAGAGGAAGACCCGTGAAGAGATCAAAGAGATGAAGTGGGATGATCTGAAGGAGTTAGTGATGATGAAGTTCTGTGCTGACGCCGAGGTTGAAAGGGCGGAGATGAAATTCTTAAACTTGAAAGCTGGGACAATGACACACCGTGAGTACACCACCGAGTTCAATCGAATGTCCAGGTTGGTGCCCGATATGGTCAACACTGAGGCAAAAAGGATCAAGTGTTATGTGAGGGGATTACCACAGAGAGTTCGCATGTTAGTCAGAACAAGTAAACCTACTACTTTCGATTCTGCTGTCGAACTCGCAGAAATGGTTTATGCAGACTTGGTTGCGGATGATGTGGTGGTGGGAGATGAGAAGAAAGAGAAGAAATGGGTCGCTCCTGCTAAACGACCCGGTACCCAGATATGGAACCCTAAGAACAAACAGCCGAGAGTTTGGGAGAACAGGTCGTGCAAGACTTGTGGCAAGGCGCACAGTGGTGCGTGTAGGTGGGGAAAGGGTTCGGATACATGTCATAAGTGTGGAAAGATACATGCCGGGGAATGTAAATTTGGGTCGAATGTTTGCTACAAGTGTGGGAAGGCAGGTCATTATGCTCATGAGTGCAGTTCTAAGCCTGCATGCTACAAGTGTGGTAAGACAGGTCACTTTGCTAGGGAGTGTACCGAGAGTGAAGCTGGAGGTAGTGGAAGGAAAGATGCTGATCAAGCCAGGCCAAGAACTAGAGCCTACATGCTGACTCAAGAACAAGCCAAGCAGATTCCAGATGTTGTCACAGGTACGTTTCTCGTGAACGGTGTTTCCGCTACTGTATTATTTGATTCGGGCGCATACAAAAGTTTCGTAGCCACACCATTTAGTAAACTAGCTAAAATGAAATGTTGCCGAGTGTCTGAGACCCTTATAGTAGAAACCGCTAGTGACACTTCGGTTAAAATAACAAAGATGGTTAAGAACTGTAAGATAGAATTGGAAGGACATGAGTTCCCGATTACCTTGTACGTTATGACCTTGGGAGGGTTCGATGTGGTTTTGGGTATGGATTGGTTGTCTGAGTTTGAGGCTCAGATAGTATGTAAGAGTAGGATTATAAGGTTAAAGTCATTGGATGGTAGCGCGGTAACGGTCTATGGTGATAAGGAAAGTTCCGGGCTTAATGTCATTTCGATGATAAAAGCTGAGGGTTTACTAAGGCGAGGGTGTGGTGCCTACCTGGCGTATGTTGTCAACGCTACGGCCGAGACGAAAGAAATGAAAGATGTTCCTATTGTGCGCGACTACCCAGAAGTATTCCCTGAGGATCTTCCGGGGTTGCCACCGGAGCGAGAAATAGAATTTCAGATAGATTTAATACCAGGAGCCCAACCTGTCGCGAAAGCGCCTTACCGTCTAGCACCGTCTGAGATGAGAGAATTGATGTCCCAACTGCAAGAACTCCTAGACAAGGGTTTTATCAGACCGAGTGTTTCTCCGTGGGGCGCACCGGTTTTGTTTGTGAAAAAGAAGGATGGAAGTATGAGAATGTGCATAGACTATCGTGAGTTGAATAAGCTTACGGTAAAGAATAGATATCCTTTGCCACGGATTGATGATCTGTTTGACCAACTGCAAGGTTCAAGTTGGTTCTCACGAATAGATCTCAGATCAGGCTACCATCAGCTGAAGGTGAAAGAGGTAGACATCCCTAAAACAGCGTTCCGAACGCGGTATGGACACTACGAGTTCCTCGTAATGTCATTCGGTCTAACAAATGCTCCTGCAGCATTTATGGACATGATGAATAGGGTGTGTCGGCCGATGTTGGATAAGTCGGTTATCGTCTTCATTGACGATATATTGATTTATTCAAAGAGTGAGTCTGACCATGCCGAGCATCTGAGAGAGGTATTGGAAGTTCTGAAGAAAGAAAGGTTGTACGCCAAGTTTTCGAAGTGCGCGTTCTGGTTAAGAGAAGTGCAATTTTTAGGTCATGTGGTTAATCCTGAGGGGATTACCGTGGACCCAGCTAAGATTGAAGCGATAACGAATTGGAAGACTCCGCAGAATCCGACTGATATACGAAGCTTCCTAGGGTTAGCTGGCTACTATAGGAGATTCATCGAAGGTTTCTCCAAGATAGCCGCACCGCTGACCGGCATGACCCGAAAGTCGATAGTATTCAGTTGGGGAACGTTTCAGGAGGAAGCCTTTGAAGAATTGAAGAAGAGACTCACGCAAGCTCCAATCCTTACTTTACCCGATGGTGATGAGGATTTTGTTGTTTGTGCTGATGCCTCGCATCAAGGGTTAGGTTGCGTGTTGATGCAACGAGGGAAGGTGATAGCCTACGCGTCTAGACAGTTGAAGGTCCATGAGAGTACTTATCCGACGCATGATTTGGAGTTAGCAGCTGTAGTGCATGCTCTTAAGATATGAAGGCATTATCTGTACGGCACTAAGTGTACTATCTATACCGATCATAAGAGTTTAAAGTACTTCTTCGAGCAGAAAGAACTGAACATGAGGCAGAGAAGATGGTTAGAATTGATAAAGGATTACGACTGTGAGATTAAGTATTACCCCGGTAAAGCTAACGTGGTCGCTGATGCGTTAAGTCGTAAGAATGAGGAAGTCCTTGCAACAGTGAAGTCATACAAGTTGATCATGAACCCGAGTCTTTTTGAAGAAATCATCAAAGTGCAGTCAGAAGTGTTAGTAGACGAAGGGTTAGTAAAGAAAGAAAGGATTTATGGCCAGCAAGATGAGTTGATGGAAAACACTCATGGAGTTAAAACTAGATTTGACCGTATGTGGATTCCACGCCATGGTGATCTTAGAAGTCGAATCTTAGATGAAGCTCATAAGTCAAGGTACTCAATCCATCCTGGAGCTACAAAGATGTACCAAGACTTGAAAAGAGATTACTGGTGGCCAGGAATGAAGAATGATGTAGTGGATTATGTTAGTAAGTGCTTAACTTGCTTACAAGTCAAGGCCGAGCACCAAAAGCCTTATGGGAAGATGCAACCGCTAGAGATACCTGAGTGGAAATGGGAACACATCACCATGGATTTCATAACTAAGCTACCTCGTACAGCTAAGCAACATGATACCATCTGGATGATTGTGGACCGTTTGACCAAGAGTGCTCACTTTCTGCCCATACGAGAGGCCATCTCGTCAGAAACGTTAGCAAGCTTGTTCATCAAGGAAGTGGTAACCAAGCATGGAGTACCGTTATCGATCGTGTCTGATAGGGATACACGGTTTACTTCGAGGTTCTGGAAGAAATTTCATGAAGCTATGGGGACAAGGTTGAACATCGGTACGGCGTATCATCCTCAAACCGATGGACAGTCCGAACGGACGATCCAAACCCTTGAGGATATGCTACGTGCTTGTGTTTTAGATTTTGGTGGAAGTTGGGATGATCATCTGCATCTGGCAGAGTTCTCCTATAACAACAGTTACCATTCAAGTATTGGTATGCCACCGTTTGAGATGCTGTATGGTAGACGATGTAGAACCCCGGTGTGTTGGGGTGAGATTGGTCAGAAGGAAATGGGAAGCATAGAAGTGGTTCAAGAAACGTCTTCAAAGTTCGATCAGATCAAAGCAAGAATGAAAGCCGCTCAAGACAGACAAAAGTCTTATGCAGATAAGCGGCGACGACCAATTGAGTTTAACGTGGGTGACTATGTGATGCTCAAAGTCTCGCCTTGGAAGGGGATTATCCGTTTTAGGAAAAGAGGAAAGTTGAGTCCGAGGTACATTGGACCGTTCAAGATTGTAAAACGTGTGGGTGAAGTAGCTTATAAACTGGATTTACCCGATGAGTTAGAAGGAATTCATTAAACCTTCCATGTTTCTCATCTGAGGAAGTGTCTAGCTGATGACACGTCTCACGTGCCATTGATGGATATTGAGGTTGATGAACAATTGAACTACATCGAGCAACCGATAGAGATCGTTGATCGCAAGGAAAAGCAGCTTCGTCACAAGATTATACCTTTGGTAAAAGTGATATGGAAACACCGCAAAGGATCGGATGCTACTTGGGAAGCGGAGGATGAGATGCGCAAGTTTTACCCTAGTTTGTTTATGTAATAGTTAGGTTTCGGGGACGAAACCTTTTTAAGGGGGGAAGACTTGTAACATCCTAAAAATTTTAATGATGAATAAAGGAAGTTATGTTTAGTGATTTCGCGTAATTAATTAGTATCGGGTAGGGAGCGGGTCTTGGACGTGGATTAATTGAGATGGGTTAAATAAGAATGGGATTTCAGGGATATATATACCCCCAAAATCCCAAAAATATCTTCATTTACATCTATTTCTTCACACACTCAAAACACACACATTCTAACCGATCAAGATTCGAAGCCGAGACCCGAGATTTTGTTGATAGATCTGAGTTGGTAAGGTAAGAACAAATCCAACAAAGCTAATATTACTGAAAATGGTTAGGATTGGATGGGTTAACCGGACCCGAAACCCAAACTGCCCAAATCGGACCCCTAAAACGTCGATTTTAGGCTGATTTGATGGTTGGGATTTGTAGGCGCCGATCATACGATTCCGTGGGTACCAAAATCGAGTTATTTGGCTAAGAAACGAAGGATTTATGGGCAAACAGATCTGCAGCGCGATAACTTCGCCTGCAAGATTAAGTTCGCCTGATGAACTTCGCCTTCAAGCGTAACTTCGCCTTCAAGCGTAACTTCGCCTAAGGATAACTTCGCCTACGGCCAAGTTCACCTAAGGATAACTTCTCCTACGGCCAAGTTCGCCTAAGGATAACTTCGCCTGAAGCCAAGTTCGCCTAAGGATAACTTCGCCTGAAGCCAAGTTCGCCTAAGGATAACTTCGCCTGAAGCCAAGTTCGCCTAAGGATAACTTCGCCTGAAGCCAAGTTCGCCTAAGGTTTAACTTCGCCTGAAGCCAAGTTCGCCTAAGGTTTAACTTCGCCTGAAGTGAAGTTCGTTTAGAAAATAAATTAAAAACCTAATGGAAAATGTGTTAAGGCAGTTATCGAAAATAAAATTTTTCCAAGCTGACCTGGCAGCTTAACCCCAGCCAGGGGCTCTGCCCCTTGGACCCCGCTAGGGGCTGCCGCCCATAGACCCCACTGCCAGGGCGCTGCCCCCGGACCCCCGTTCGTTGTTGGTAGTAATTAATACTAGAAAGATGTTATAAGTAGTGATAGTTAAATTGATATGTATACTTGTTATACAGTCAGCCGTGCACAACTGAAGAAAGGGATTACGATCAACGGAGAACGTAACCGTGTTCAGGTGAGTTTCTAGCCCCATTTATGTGTTATGTTTTCGGGGCTGTGTGCATACTCGATATGTTTGTTAATACGCTTATCCTAAGAGATAAGTGTATGCCTTGTGTGAATAATATTGAAGTATGAATGATTGCTTGATGGAACGTGAACGATCTTCGGATATTGCACGTACTGTCAGGTTGTAACGCTATGTATAAGGTAAGTATGTTATGTATGTTTATGTGTATGAACGTGATAAAGATAATAAAGGAAAGAAATGATAATGTATGGTTGAATGGTTACGGAAAGGGTACCGAGCCCTAATAATACTCGAGGTATGATGTATGGTTGTATGGTAACGAAGAGGGAATCGAACCCTACTAATATTCGAGAACTAGGGAACCGAACCCTACTAATATTCGAGGAAAGAGGGTACCGAGCCCTAATAATACTCGAGGAAGGAGGGTACCGAGCCCTAATAATACTCGAGGAAAGAGGGTACCGAGCCCTAATAATACTCGAGGAAAGAGGGTACCGAGCCCTAATAATACTCGAGGAAAGAGGGTACCGAGCCCTAATAATACTCGAGGAATGTAGGGCGTAATGCTCTTTATAACGTAGGATATGAAGGTAAGTTAATACAAAAGAAAGTAAGAAAGTATGAAAGTAAGAAAGTAAGAAAGTATGAAAGTAAGAAAGTATGAAAGTATGAAAGTATGAATGAAAGAATATAATGTTATGTGAATGGTATGATTATGTGATTATCTAGAACTCACTCAGCGTAGCTGACTTTTAGTATGCACGCAGGTGAGTAGGATGAGGCAGCTTGCTTGAGGAGACACATGGCACTGAACAAGAGTCGGGCATCTGAAGACTTATGATGTTTTAACTTTAATGCTTTAATGGGAAAGACAATGAATGTTTTGAGACAAATTATGAATTATGTAATGTTTTATGAAAGTTTTACATTCCGCATAAATGTTTTAATTAACTCTGATATTTAGAGCTGTGTTTATGAGTAAATCCAACACGAAAGTAGGGTTACCGGTAACGGGGCCTTATAGTATTAGTTATAAACTAAACATGAATGGTAGTCGTAATGAATTAGATCCGGTATGAAGGACGTGTTTATTGGTTGTGTTAAGGGGATTATTAATGGTTTACTATTGGTAAAGGGAGGAATAGATTAGCGAGTGGATAGAAAAGATCGAAATGGTTAAGGATATTGGTAAGAGTCTAGAACATTGTGTAGTGAAATATGCTACAGATATGTTGAGACATTATGTTGTATCGTGATGGAACACGATGGTATAAAATTATAGTTAGAAAATTTTTGTTCAGATAATATGATCAGGATTTAAAATTCTTGTGCTAGAGCACTTTTATTCGAGTAATTGAGTTCAGAGATTTGAAACTAAGCTATGAAAGATAGAAATGTTGTGTGCTGATCACTTAGAACGCGCTAATAGTTTAAAGGAATTGTCATGTCTGGTAACATGGCTAATTACTCCTGAAACTAAGCGAAGTAAGCACAATATTGGGGACTAACTCCATCGATAAGGAGTATAGTCAATCCTGTAAAATATACAACCTTTGGAAGGGTTGTGTCACAAGCCAGCATTGATATATTTGACTCTATGAGAAGTGGACTGGAAGGACGTTAGGTGAGACGTTGAGTGTTACAGAAGAGAAGTGATAAAGGCATAGTGCAAGATAGGCCTTTGAATAAGTAGGTATGTCCTACAACCCATAATTATACTGAGACTAGTTCTGGTGTGAAACATGAACCGCATGAAGGGTCCTTCCCTAAATGTGGAAAATATGGTTATCGGCAGGAAGAAGAATGTCGAGTGATAGTAGGCCACAGGTGTTGTAAAGATGGACGTAATGCCCTAATTGTAGAACCAACTGAAGCCAGTTGAACCGACAACCCCAACCCATTCGTGTACAACCACTCCGAACCCAACAACTTCAATAACAATCCATCCGAAGAAATCAAATTATGCCAAACAGTTGTACTTGCTATGAATGTGGCAGTACAGAACGTTTCAAGAGAGATTGCCCAAAGTTGAACCAAGGTGTTGTGGAAGATGAACCTCATGACAAGCATCAACCTCTGATCAAGCAAGGAACCGTGCTTTTGTGAGTAATTCAAATAAAGCACGTCATGGTCCAAAAGGGGTATTAAGTACGTTGTAGTTTTAAATCAATTGGCTTCAGTGATACTTTTACGGTCGTCGATAGAAGTTAGTTCCTGCTAACCTCCTACCCTTTGGAAAGATACCGATTAGTGAAACTATAGAACCCTATACTGTAGATTTGCTAACGGCGAATCCCTAAGGGTTAACTAAATGGTTCGGAATTGTCCTATTATCCCGAACGATTAACCTTTCTTTATTGACCTTCGACCCGTAAAGTTAAGAAGTTGTGACGTGATAGTTAACATGGATTGGCTAACTCAACATGAAGCTGAAATCAAATATGAAAAGAAGATGATTAGAAGGAGAAACACATATATATAGAAATATATATGTGTTGGGTACAGAGAAATATATAACATACAGAGAAAAGTGTACGGCATTATGTTACCACTCTAATCTCACCTTGAGGTGTTATAATATTTACGACAAGAAGACGTGGTATACTTAACAAACGCGATTGCCAAAGTATTTAAAAGAAAACATATAGAAGATATCCCGATGGTACGCGAATTCCACAAGTTTTCCCAGAAAAACTTCCTGGATTACCGCCAAACCGACAGGTCGAATTCAGAATCGAATTAATGTCTCAAGCTGGCCCTGTTGCTAAAGCACCCTACCGAATTGCACCGTCCGAGATGCATGAATTATCCAATCAGTTACAAGAACTGTTCGATAAGACTTTATACGACCCAGTTAGTCACCATGGGGTGCACCAGTTTTAATTGGGAAATGAAGGACGGAAGTGTTAGGATATGTGTTGATTAGGGAGAATTGAATAAAGTGACGATCAAGAATAGGTATTCACTTCTTCGAAGTAAATGATCCGATAAACCAACTGCAGAGGGCGATTTGTTTTTAGAAAATTGGTCTTAGATATAGTTATCGCCAAATGAAAAATCCGAGAGGAGGACGTTGCAACAACAGCGTTTCGGACTCACTACGGCCATTTTGAATTCTTAGTTATGCCTTTCGGGTTAACAAATGCGCAGGCAGTATTCATAGAACTCATGAATCGAGTTTGTAAACTTTATTTTGACAAATCTGTCATAGCATTCATTGATAATATTTTGATATATTTGCAACGTAAGGAAGAGCACGATCAACGGTTAAGGAAAATTGTGGAAGTATTAAAGCAATATGAGCTATACGCGAAGTTTTCGAAATGTGATTTTGAATAAAGAAGGCATAATCCCTTGGTCATGTTGTAAAGCAACAAGGATTACGCAAAGATCCAAATAAGATAGAAACCGTTAAAATTGTGCCAAGCGCCGATTTTAAGTCTCCCCGATGGAGACGATGATTTTGTCGCGTATTGTGACGCGTCGCGTAGAGGGTTAGGATGCGTGTTGACGCAGTATAATAAGGTCATAGCCTATACTTCCCGACAGTTAAAAATACACGAGTAAGATTTCACTACTCACGACTTAGAACTGGGAGCGGTTATCTTCGCACTTAAAATGTGGAGACATTATCTCTACGATACGAAGTGCAACATCTTCACCGATCATAAAAGTTTGCAGCACATATTTGATTAGAAGGAACTGAATATGAGGCAACGAAGATGGGTCGAGTTGTTAAGCGATTATGACTGTGACATCCGTTATCACCCTGGCAAGGCTAACGTCGTAGCCGATGCCTTGAGTAAGAAAGATCGGGTTAAGCCATTGCGAATGCAACCTTCGAACCTGATTCGAGTCGCTCAACGTGAGGCGTTGAAAGAGGAACAATTGGAAAAGAAGGAACCTTACGGCAATGAGGAGAATTTCGAACAGCGCGTGGACCTAAATTCTCTACTTCAAAATCGGGTTTGGATCCCGACCCTCCATGACCTTCGTGAATTAATCATTGACGAAGTGCATAGATCGAAATAATCCATACATCCGGGATCGGATTTGACTATTGATGATACGGATATCTGAAAGGATTTTTATTAATGGCCGAGTTTGGAGAAAGATATGGTTACGTGTGTTGGTGAATATTGAGTTATGCCAGAGATAAGGCTGCACACCGAAAACCCTAAGGAACGCCACGACGACAGAAAATTCGCCAATGATAGTGGGAATATATTACAATGAATTCTTGCCCAAATTCCTGATGGTGAAATGGTATCTCGTCGTGGAGTACCATTTTCAATTATCTCAGATCAAAATAGTCATCCTACTTCCATTATTGGAAGGCGGGGAAGGAAGCATCGAGAGCTTGAAGCTTTCTATGGGTGAAGTAATTATCACCAATTTGTAAATTGAAAATGGGCGTCAATCAAGCCATAAGATTTGAATTGATTCGAGAAACAACCAATCGGATTTATAATATTTAATATGAGTTGAAAGCATCGCGAGATTGGCAAAGGATTTATGCCAACATTCATAGGAAACCATTGTCATTGGAAAGAGGTGACAAGGCATTTTTAAAGGCATCACCTTAGAAAGGTGATATGAGGTTTGCCAAAACCGAAAATAGCTCCTTAATATATTGGGCCTCATGAGATTATCTCCATGATTGGTCACTTAGTTTATTGATTAAAGTATTCCAGGGGCTAAGTACTATACATGATATTTTGCCATGTATACGGATTGAAAAGTGCCTAAGCGATGAGGCAACGAAAGTACTAGTAATAGAGGTACTCATAGAAGACATGTTTGATATCATAACTAATTCTGTAGAGATAGTAGACGGGAAAACTAAACAGTTTGGACATACCAAGCGTTATTAATTAAGATTAAGTGGAAATTCACAGCGAGGACCAGATTATACTTGGTAACGCGAGGGTGAATTCTGAAGGAAAAACCCCCCACCCTTCTCTAGAAAGGAGATAGTGGGCGTGTAAAATTTCGAGGACGAAATTTCTTAACGGGGGGAGAATGTAACGATTCCGACGAAACCAGTTATACCCTAACCGGTAGACGTTAGTTACGTCATATGTAATGTCGGGTACAAGAGTTACCATGGTAATTATACGAGAATACATGGTTCATTGTATTGATTGTACGTGAATATATAATTCACCGTATTGAATATGCGATCAAACGATCGATAGTTATTGAAACCCGAATGAATCGAGGGTTCAATTATAGACGAGATATATGATATTTAGTGATGTTACGAAGTATTAAAGCTTCGGGATAAGTGGATTAAAGCACAGAAAAAGGATTTCGATTTAATAGTACGTCGGTACGTTAAACGAAACCTTTAATACCAAACCGAGCAAGAGACGATCGATCAAGCCGAAAAAGATGCGTAATAACTAATAATATGACGTTTTAAGTTAATAAATGTCATGGATTAAGTTTTTAAATCGGTTTTATATAAATTTCAATTTTTAGACCAAAAACGACCGTTTTAGCCTCGTTTTAAGCCGAATTAAACATTTAACCGAGAAACGAACTGAACCAGATTATCCAAAACATTATCCAGATTTCGGAAATCCAAGTTTGTGGCCAAGAATGAACTTGTGGGTCCCACCCCACCCCATTACCATTTACGATCGGCTCCATGGCCCTCATTTTCTTTTTTTTTTCTTTTTTCAATCAACTCTCTCAAAGATTCATCAATTCTCTCAAGATCATGATCCAAAACCCGAGATAATTAGCAAGAAAACAAGGTAAAGAATAGAGTTAATCACGATTCCATCTTCGTTTCTTGAGTTTGTTTGCAAGAAAATGAGGTTACAAAGATGAAAACCGATTCTTGCATGATCAAGTGATGTATACGGGTTATACAAGGGATCTTGGTCCAAGAAATGAGTTAAACGAATCAAAAACGAATTTTTACGGTTAAATCTTTGTTTTTAGTATCATAACGGTAACCATGAAAGAAATGGCTTGATCGTGAGTGTAACTTGCTTGGTATTGTGGTATGTTGTTTGTAGGCTCTGTATTTAGTGGTAGATAAGGCGGAAAGATGAGTTTGTAGCTTGTAGTGGCGGAAAACGAAAGGTATATTCGGTTATGTTCGGTTTTGGAAAATTTGGACAGATTGTTGATGCTTTAGAGTTAGGTCATGAAATTTTACAGAGGTGTTAAACACATGAAAAGATGAGTTCTGTGAATTTTTGGTAATTTTTGGATAAAGGATGAATATTTGGTGAATTTAATGCTCGGTTTTGGCCAAAAATGGTGAAAAATAGTTAAATATCATGATAAATTCTGGAAAATTTCAGATAAGCTTTTTATATCATGTATAAGTCACACACAAAATTTGAGGTCCGTTGGAGAAGTCTAAGTAGGCTTTTCGGTTAAACGAGTTCTAGGGATTTCTAGCTCGGTTTTGGAAAAAGGGCATGTAAAAGAAGGTTTTGGTTCTGGAAAAATTACAGGGGACTATGTGGATGGCAGGGGACATCCAGGAAAAATTTGGGATTTTTCTAAGGTCGTTTGGTATTTACGACATATTTAGTGTTTAAATGGTGTTTAAAAATAGATAAATAAATTTTAAATATAAGAATTAATTCTGGAAATATTTTTATAAAATTCCCCACTATTAAAAAGTAATTTGTGCAAAATTTCAAGATCCGAGAGTAAACGGATAATTAATCGTGCTGATTATCAAACTTTTAAAGTTAAAACGCGTAACCCGGTGAAGTTCGCTTAAGCGAGCTGACTGGTGTATAAAAGCCTTAAAAATGGACTATTTTCATATAATTGAGTTAAACAAGTAAAAATGAATCATCCGAAAATAAGTCGGATGATTTGGGTATTTTTAACCGATTTTAACGGTTTCTGGTACGCCAAAGACGGAAACGAGTCCCGCGGCCAATCGGGACGTCTAAACCGAGCTATAGTTTCACATTTTAAATCAAATTATCAGACAACCACTATTTTCGGGTCGTGTGTGACCAAACTCATTTTTGAAACATAAAACGGATATTCGTGCTAGGCACGCAAAACGAGGAAAACGACTAATAGAAATTGTGACCATGGAACTCTAAACGACATCACAATCTGAGTCCGGAGAAGTATTTCTGGGTTAACATTGCTCCCGGAACAGGTACAGTACTGGGTTAACAGTGTCCCCAGATGTACCGATTGATAAGGTTAAAGATTATATAAACAATAATTGTATAATAACGATCGTAGGGATCATATTACAGATTGGACGTGTTAATTGATAATGATTGTTGTTACCTGCTTGCATGTGCTAAGGTGAGTTTTCACGAGCCCCTTTTTACTGAAATCTTTTAAATATTTTCCCGGGGCGGAAAGCATGTTTCTATCAAAAGGTTTAAGTACATGCTGATCGCATGGAAATGAATGTATTTATATAATGTTTATTGTACGGGAATCGTACGGTAATGTATTAAATGGTAATTGTCTGAGTTGTTAATATTGAAAGGTCCCGCAACAGTGTTCTGGGTTAACAGTGTCCCCAGAGGTTATTGGAAGTGTTCTGGGTTAACAGTGTCCCCAGAGGTTATTGGAAGTGTTCTGGGTTAACAGTGCCCCCAGAGGTTAGTGGAAGTGTTCTGGGTTAACAGTGTCCCCAGAGGTTATTGGAAGTGTTCTGGGTCAACAATGTCCCCAGAGGTTATTAAATGTGTTTCTGGGTTAACAGTGTCCCCAGATAATATTATATTATGATATGGATTTATCATGGTTTACTAAAATTGTGAAACTCACCAACTATTCGTAGTTGACCCGTTTTTCTCACATGCTTTTCAGGTACAACTAAGATAAAGTGATTGATTACGTGCTAAGTGCTTGATGTGTGTAAGGTTTGCGTGCTGGACGTCAGGATACATTATAACAGATAGAATTATGAACCGTATTGTATGATGTGTGTATCACCTAGACGGTAATGAAAGATGAGATAATGTAATTTTGAAGTATATTAATGCATTCGGTTTTCTTTATAAACAATGTGGTTGATATCAGAGGTGTCTGTCGCATCCCGTTTACGTTTCCGCTGCGGTTACGGGGTGTTACAGAACTTGGTATCAGAGCCATTGGTTATAAAAGAATTAGGATGTCTATAAAAGATACCTAAAATATAACCAGTAGCTTAAGTATTATAGGATCTTAATATCAACTAATAATTTATAGTGACGAGAGCTGGATGAACTTGGATGGACAAGTGAGTTATTATGGTCCGGAACATAATAACAGACTTGTCCGCACGAGGGAATTCAGGGGAAGTCACGGGGTACATTAATAGGTAAAAATGGCAACATATGTGTAAAGTATATAATATTATTTATACGTGCTAAGGTGTATATACATATGTGCGTATCTTGTGGGTACAGGTATTGAGAAATAGGACCCGGATAAGGAACCGGGGAAGGAAATAATAAAAAGTACCGAGGATGCTGAGATTTCTAGAGCATCGGTTGATAATGAGTCTGACTTATCGGGCCATAGTTATGATAGTACCAAGTTAGATCTTCCGTTTGACATTAGCCAGAAATATCTAGTAACCGTCACTCCCAACCAAAATTGATGAATCCCTTACCCTACCAACACCGGTACCGTATATCCTAATAACCCCAGATGTTCACCCGAACCGTCGACCCTCACGTACGGACGGATCCGTACCTGAACCCATTCTTATTCCATTAAGTTAAATAAATAAATAAAATAATAATAATAATAATAAATTTGATAATAAATCAGCAGATAAAAAATAATGTATAGAAATATATATATGTATTTCTCACTCTCAAACATATGAGTCATACCACCTCCAAATCGAGAATTACCGATTTTAACGAACCTAGAACGCCTGAAGACATTGACTGAGCAAGTGATAGAATTTCCCATAATAGTAATTAATAATATTTGAAGGCAACCCATGTTGCGCGATTACCTTGAACCTTGCAACTCCCTATGTTATCCTTATATCCGTTAGATGCCTACGCCCATGTATGCTCGAATAGAATGATTACCCATACACAAAGAGGTGTTGGAATCATTATAGCATAGTTGGTTGTTCGTTCGTAGGAGGTATACTGTGTATGCCGGATATACGAATAAACACGGATATTATAACTCTGTGGTATGTAATCGTTTGGGTGCTCACGGTGAGCATGTATCGGTTACGCTGATATGCAGAAGGATATTGAAATCAAGTATATTAAACGATAATCTTTGTTGAGAAAAATCTATATGTCAGTTGGTGACAAGGGTTATGAAGCATATTTAAACATTAACCGACGTCAGGTTAAGTCCGTATGTTTTTATATTTATGGGACATATATATGCTAGATGTCGGTATGTGTAATATATATGATAATATTTGGTGTGTATGTGTACCTGTTGTTATGATTGAGCTGGCAACGAGCTATACGGTGAGATTAGTATTGATTACTGCGTACGGGATGAGTACGGCAGAATGACATAAAAAGAGTAACTCCAATGATGGAGATTGATATGATTCAGTTGATTGCTCAAAGATAGCAGATGATGATACCGAACGTCGTATCACAGATCACTGCTAGTGTTGATGCAAATGTGATCACAGAATTATAGATCGAGCAATCACATGATTATGAATATTTCAATTCTTAGTGTTATTACTAAGAGTGTTAATGTCCCACCAAATACTATTATGACTACAAGTATTAGTTATAAACTAAACATGAATGGTAGTCGTAATGAATTAGATCCGGTATGAAGGACGTGTTTATTGGTTGTGTTAAGGGGATTATTAATGGTTTACTGTTGGTAAAGGGAGGAATAGATTAGCGAGTGGATAGAAAAGATCGAAATGGTTAAGGATATTGGTAAGAGTCTAGAACATTGTGTAGTGAAATATGCTACAGATATGTTGAGAGATTATGTTGTATCGTGATGGAACACGATGGTACAAAATTATAGTTAGAAAATTTTTGTTCAGATAATATGGTCAGGATTTAAAATTCTTGTGCTAGAGCACTTTTATTCGAGTAATTGAGTTCAGAGATTTGAAACTGAGCTATGAAAGATAGAAATGTTGTGTGCTGATCACTTAGAACGCGCTAATAGTTTAAAGGAATTGTCATGTCTGGTAACATGGCTAATTACTCCTGAAACTAAGCGAAGTAAGCGCAATATTGGGGACTAACTCCATCGATAAGGAGTATAGTCAATCCTGTAAAATATACAACCTTTGGAAGGGTTGTGTCACAAGCCAGCATTGATATATTTGACTCTATGAGAAGTGGACTGGAAGGACGTTAGGTGAGACGTTGAGTGTTACAGAAGAGAAGTGATAAAGGCATAGTGCAAGATAGGCCTTTGAATAAGTAGGTATGTCCTACAACCCAGAATTATACTGAGACTAGTTCTGGTGTGAAACATGAACCGCATGAAGGGTCCTTCCCTAAATGTGGAAAATATGGTTATCGGCAGGAAGAAGAATGTCGAGTGATAGTAGGCCACAGGTGTGGTAAAGATGGACGTAATGCCCTAATTGTAGAACCAACTGAAGCCAGTTGAACCGACAACCCCAACCCATTCGTGTACAACCACTCCGAACCCAACAACTTCAATAACAATCCATCCGAAGAAATCAAATTATGCCAAACAGTTGTACTTGCTATGAATGTGGCAGTACAGAACGTTTCAAGAGAGATTGCCCAAAGTTGAACCAAGGTGTTGTGGAAGATGAACCTCATGACAAGCATCAACCTCTGATCAAGCAAGGAACCGTGCTTTTGTGAGTAATTCAAATAAAGCACGTCATGGTCCAAAAGGGGTATTAAGTACGTTGTAGTTTTAAATCAATTGGCTTCAGTGATACTTTTACGGTCGTCGATAGAAGTTAGTTTCTGCTAACCTCCTACCCTTTGGAAAGATACCGATTAGTGAAACTATAGAACCCTATACTGTAGATTTGCTAACGGCGAATCCCTAAGGGTTAACTAAATGGTTCGGAATTGTCCTATTATCCCGAACGATTAACCTTTCTTTATTGACCTACGACCCGTAAAGTTAAGAAGTTGTGACGTGATAGTTAACATGGATTGGCTAACTCAACATGAAGCTGAAATCAAATATGAAAAGAAGATGATTAGAAGGAGAAACACATATATATAGAAATATATATGTGTTGGGTACAGAGAAATATATAACATACAGAGAAAAGTGTACGGCATTATGTTACCACTCTAATCTCACCTTGAGGTGTTATAATATTTACGACAAGAAGACGTGGTATACTTAACAAACGCGATTGCCAAAGTATTTAAAAGAAAACATATAGAAGATATCCCGATGGTACGCGAATTCCACAAGTTTTCCCAGAAAAACTTCCTGGATTACCGCCAAACCGACAGGTCGAATTCAGAATCGAATTAATGTCTCAAGCTGGCCCTGTTGCTAAAGCACCCTACCGAATTGCACCGTCCGAGATGCATGAATTATCCAATCAGTTACAAGAACTGTTGGATAAGACTTTATACGACCCAGTTAGTCACCATGGGGTGCACCAGTTTTAATTGGGAAATGAAGGACGGAAGTGTTAGGATATGTGTTGATTAGGGAGAATTGAATAAAGTGACGATCAAGAATAGGTATTCACTTCTTCGAAGTAAATGATCCGTTAAACCAACTGCAGAGTGATTAGAAGTACTGTCGGTGTGATCTCACCACAAATTAAACTGAAAAAGCAACATGATTTAGTTTAAAGGTACGACCTTTGTGATCTTACCATTTCTTTCAAATGTGTTTCACCAGGCATTTATTCGCTAGCCAGCTCATACCACTAAATTGATACCCCGCCTGTTAAAAGATGCAAATTTCACATATCATACTTAATTTCAAATCCAAAACACACCAAATTGTCCAAACAAAGCATGAATGATTCACATAAACATGAATCAATCATATTTTGTTAGAACATGTTCTGACCCAAACCTATTTTGCTCATTATCACAAGTTGGGCAGCCTTTCCAAGGTTGATATCGTCCTTATCATAGGTTGAGTAGTTTCAAATCTGTGATCAGGAAAAAGTGATGAGATTGAACTATATAAAAAATGCATATGAAATTATGTTTTATGGTGTCTAATAATATTTATGTACAAGAGAAAAGATTAATTGATATATTACTTAAAAGTTTGTGATAATCAGATTATGATGCTTCTGATAAAAAGAAAAGAGTGATTAGAAATACTGTCGGTGTGATCTCACCACAAATTAAACTGAAATAGCAACATGATTTAGTTTAAATGTACGGCCTTTGTGATCTTACCATTTCCTTCAAATGTGTTTCACCAGGCATTTATTCGCTTGCCAGCTTATACCACTAAATTGATACCCCGCTAGTTAAAAGATGCAAATTTCACATATCATACTTAATTTCAAATCCAAAACGCACTCCAACCAAAGCATGATTGATTCACATAAACATGAATCAATCATATTTTGTTAGAACATGTTCTGACCCATACCTATTTTGCTCTTTATCACAAGTTGAGTAGCCTTTCCATGGTTGATAACGTCCTTATCATAGGTTGAGTAGTTTCAAATCTGTGATCAGGAAAAAGTGATGAGATTGAACTATATAAAACATGCATAAGAAATTATGTTTTATGGAGTCTAATAATATTTATGTACAATGGAAAAGATTAATTGATATATTACTTAAAAGTTTGTGAGAATCAGATTATGATGCTTCTGATAAAAAGAAAAGAGTGATTAGAAGTACTGTCGGTGTGATCTCACCACAAATTAAACTGAAAAAGCAACATGATTTAGTTTAAAGGTACGGCCTTTGTGATCTTACCATTTCCTTCAAATGTGTTTCACCAGGCATTTATTCGCTAGCCAGCTCATACCACTAAATTGATACCCAGCCTGTTAAAAGATGCAAATGTAACGATTCCGGCAAATTCAGGTATACCCTAGCCGGAATATACTATTTACGTGTTATTTAATACTGAATATATGAATTATAATGTGTTTATAAGAGTATATAAGATTCCCAGTACGAATTATACTCGAATATACAGCTAGTCGTATTGAAATTACGATTAATCGATGAACGGTTATTGAAACCCGAACGAATCGGGGATTACATTATAGACGAAATATATAATGTTTAGTGATGTGTACAAAGTATTAAAGCTTCGGGATAAGTGAATTATAGCACAGAAAAAGGATTTCGATTTATTAGTACGTCGGTACGATAAACGAAACCTTTAACATCAAACCAAGCAAGAGACGATCGATCAAGCCGAAAAAGATGCACAATTACCGACAATATGATGTGTTAAGTCAATAAATGTCATGGTTTAAGTTTTTAAAGTTTTTAAATCGGTTTATATAAATTTAAATTTTAAGCCGAAAAACGACCGTTTTGGCCTCGTTTTGAGCGGGATTAAACGTTTAACCGAAAAACGAACTGAACCAGATTATCCACAACATTATTCGGATTACACAATCCGAATGTGTGGCCAAGATTAGAGATGTGGGCCCCACCCCACACCACTACATGGACCGATCGATCCTTACCCATCCATTACACACTTCATTTTCTTTTTTTTTAACATTCCAACTCTCCAAATCCTCTCAACCCTTTACACATTCAACCAAAACCTTTGAGTTTTAAGAAGATCCACAAGGTATAAACATGTTATTATGGTTTGATCTTGCTTTTTAATTCCAAAATCATGAGAAAATGAGGTTTCAAGTGAAAAATGGGTGAAAACCCGAGATGAAACCGATTCTTGCATGATCAAGTGATGTATACAAGTTATACAAGGGATCTTGGTCCAAGAAAGGAGTTAAAAGAGTCAAAAACGAATTTTTACGGTTAAAATCTTTGTTTTGATGTCTTAACCGAAACCATGAAAGAAATGGCTTGATTGTGGGTATAACTTGCTTGGTGTGGTGTTGTTGTGCTTGTAGGTGTTGTATCTAGTTGCTAGCAAAGGCTAGAAAGCAAGATCTTTGCGATCTAAAGCTAGAAACACAAGGTAGTTCGGTTTTTTCGTATGATTTGTAAGATTTGGACAGATTGTGGTAGACTTAGAGTTGAGTCATGAAATTTCACAGAGATGATCTACACATGAAAATATGAGATCTGTGAAATTTTGGTAATTTTCGGATAAAGGATGAATATTTGGTGAATTTAATGCTCGGTTTTGGCTAAAATTGGTGAAAAATAGCTAAACATCATGAAAAATTCTGGAGAAATTCAGATAAGCTCTTTATAACATATAAAAGTCACACACAAAATTTCAGGTCCATTGGAGAAGTCTAAATAGGCTTTTCGGTAAAACGAGTTCTAGGGTTTTTCTAGCTCGGTTTTGGTGAAAATGGCATGAAAAATGAGATTTTGGTTCTAGAAATATTACAGGGTACTATGTGGATGTCAGGGGTCATCTCAGAAAAATTTGGGATTTTTCTAAGGTCATTTGGTATTTTCGACATATTTGGTGTTTAAATGACGTTTAAAAATAGATAAATAAATGTTAAATATAGAAATTAAATCTGGAAATATTTTATAAAATTCCTTACTGTCAAAAACTGAATTGTACAAAATTTCAAGATCCGAGACTAAGCGGATATTTATTTGTGCTAAATGGAACTTAAAAACAAACTTTTAAAGCTTAAAACGTGTAAACCGGCAAAGTTCGCCTAAGCGAGCTGACTGGTGTATAAAAACCTTAAAAATGGACTATTTTCATGAAACTGAGTTAATCAAGTAAAAATAAATTATCCGAAAATAATTCGGATGATTTGGGTAATTTTACCCGATTTAGTCGTTTCCGGTATATTAAAGACGGAAACGAGCCCCGCGGCCAAACAGGGTGTCTAAACCGAGCTCTAATTTCACCACTTTAATTAAAATATCAATAACAACTATTTTCGGGTCGTATGTGGCCAAACTCATTTTTGAAAACATAAAGACGAATAACCGTGCTAGGCACGCAAAACGAGAAAACAAACTAATGGTAGTTTTGACTAAAGAACTCTAAGTGATATCACAATCTAAGTCCTGAGAAGTGTATCGGGGTTAACATTGTCCCCGGATCGTGTACGGTACTGGGTTAACAGTGTCCCCGGACGTACCGGTTAACACGAATTTAAGTTATATTAATAGAAATTGTGTAGTAACGACTTAGGGATCGTATTACAGATCCGGACAGGTAGCCGTGCACAGTATTACATCTCTGCTCACCAAAAGGGTGAGTTTCACGAGCCCCTTTTTACTGAACTGTTTTAAATATTTTCCCGGGGCGGAAAGCACGTTTCTATCAAAATGTTTAAGTACATGCTGATCGCATGGAAATGAATGTATTTATATAATGTTTATTGTACGGGAATCGTACGGTAATGTGTTAAGATGGAAATTGTCTGAGTTACTAATATTGTAAGGCCCGAAACAGTGCTCTGGGTTAACAGTGTCCCCAGAGGTTCTTAAATGTGTTTCTGGGTTAACAGTGTCCCCAGAGGTTATTGGAAATGTTCTGGGTTAACAGTGTCCCCAGGGGTTATTTGATAGGTTTCGGGGTTAACAGAGTTTTCACTTGTGGGCTCAACATAATTACATCGCTTATTTATGATTATTATAATGATTTGTTATCGTTTATTTAAATTAGTGAAACTCACCAACTATTCGTAGTTGACCCGTTTTCTTTACATGCTTTCTAGGTACACCCAAATTGGAATGAGTGATACGTGCTTGATGATGTGTGCTATTTTGTGGAAGATTAAGGATCTATATTTTGCATTAAATATGTTAATGTACTATCGGTAAAACTTATGTGATAACACCTAGATGGTAACGAAACTCGGAACAATGTAATTCGTTTAAATTAATGTAGTGGTGTTTTCTTTATAAGCAATGCTGTTGATATCAGATGTGTCTGTTGCATCCCGTGTACGTTTTCGCTGCGGTTACGGGGTGTTACAGAACTTGGTATCAGAGCCATTGGTTATAAAGAATTAGGATGTCTTTAAAAGATACCTAAAATATAACCAGTAGCTCAAGTGTTATAGGATCTGAATATCAACTAATAATTTATTGTGACGAGGTCTGGATGAACTTGGATGGACAAGTGAGTTATTATGGTCCGGAACATAATAACAGACTTGTCCGCACGAGGGAATTCAGGGGAAGTCACGGGGGACTTTAATAGGTAAAATTGGCAACATATGTGCAAATATATGATAATATTGTGTGTGGCCAAGTTGTATAAGTAAGTGTATATTAATTTGATTACGATATACACTATGGAAAGAACTATATGTTTGTTAACTTGTGTGCAGGTTAGAATGTCAAGAACACCTAGTGTATCGATGGAGGAGGACCCGGAGGAAGTCAGCTCTGGGAACTCTGGGAGCCTCCCCGTATCATCCAGCTCTGAGCCTAGCGAGGCTAGTGTTAGGAGCTCTAGCCAGTCCTCCCCTGCCAGGATTGCTAGATCTCCTACCCCACCCGCACCACAGGCCGTCCCTATCCCTCCCGGATTCGGACCCCGCCTCACGGCGCGGATCAGTGTTTCTTAGGTCCCACCTACCTCGCCCCCACCCAGACCTGCTACCCGCAGGGGCGAGTCCTCCCGCTCCTAGCCCGAGCCTGTGACTCCACTTGTGTGGGGTCTCCCTAGGCAGGAGAGGGACGCGGCGGCGTGGCTACGAGTGCTCACCGAACAGGTGAATGAGCACTCTGCCGCCTTGACGGTGGGGGTACAGAGGCGGATGTACCTAGAGAACCGCATACTGGACCACCAGTATGCGATTTCGCAGCTGAAGAGGGAGTGCTCATACTCCCAGTGGATGATCGGCCGGATGGAGACGCGGATCCGGGTTATGCTGGCTGTGATGGTGGTGTTGGTGGCGGTGTTGGTGGGTTAGGTATACCACCGTGTTTAGTTGTGTTAGGACGGGAGTAGACAGGGGCCGCTTTTTGATACTCTGTGTAAGCAGTTAGTGGTGATGCTAACATAGAGTGAATCTTGGGTAGTTATAATACAACCACTGGCCCTTAGGAGGGTCTCTTTTGGGGTATATCATTATAGATACTTTTGGGTATCATTCAAGCACTGACCCATTGCGGGTTATGTCGAGATGATGCCAACAAAGGCCCTATGTATGAAAACTTAACTTATGTAATGATGACAGGAAAATATGTGAACTGACATGGATGTAATATGTACTAATGTTTATTAATGAATGGAATGTTTGTTGTGTTTTATGATTGGAACTTGTATTAATTATATATATTTCTTGATGTTGTGTAGAATGGCACCAAAACGATCAGCTCAAATGTCGGAAGTGGATGTGAGCCGTTTGATTGCTCGACAGTTGGAGGCGGCGATACCGGATATAGTATCGCGCATCGCCGCCAGTATTAACAATTCGACCAATCCAACCCCTCCGAGCAATCAAACGACCACCAATAATGACGGGGAACAAAATGCTAATCCTCCACAGAACGATAACACGATTCCGAGTAATGACGCACCGCCTAGGGTGGTCGATACGGACAGTAATGGCCCTATACCAACTGTAGAAACGAACCGCACTGAACCAATTCCTGTATCCAGGGGATGTTCAATCAAAGACTTTATGTTGTGCAAGCCCCTAGACTTTAGCGGGTCTGAAGGACCAAATGGGTTAGTTAAGTGGATCGAGAAAATAGAATCCGTTGTGAACATCAGCAACTGCCCCGAGGATTGTGTTGTTAAGTATGCTACCTGCACATTCACGGACCATGCCTTGACATGGTGGAACACGATAGTGCAGACTCGCGGTCAGGCGGCGACAAACCGCATGACCTGGACAGAGCTCAAGGCTCTTGTACTGGGACATTTCTGCCCGAAAAATGAATTGCAGAAATTAGAAAACGAATTGTGGAACCTGGAGATGCAGGGGGCAGACCACTTGGGTTATATAAACCGGTTTAATGAGTTGTCGCGATTGGTACCATGGTTGGTCACCCCGGAGTCGAAGAGGGTTGAGCGTTATATTTGGGGACTAACTCCAGTAGTGAGGAGTATAGTCAACGCTGGGGGACACCAGACGTTTGAGGTTGTAGTGACGCAAGCTGGTATCGTCACCTACGATTTCGTGAGGAGTGGGTCACTGAAGGTGGCAGGAGAGTCTGCTGGGGGAAAATGGGGTACGTATGACCATAGGATCCAGGAGAAGCAGCAAGGTAAACGTGCTAGGCCCGCTGCCCAGAACTACGCCATGACTAGTTCAGGCGGAAGGCAGGGACCGCAGACAAGGACGTTTCCTAGGTGTGGGTAATGCGGCAACCTGCATGGTGGCGAGTGCAGGGGGGTAGTGTGCCATCGGTGTGGCAGGGAAGGGCACTACGCACCGAGATGTAGGACAGACCTGAACAATCTGAACCAACAACCTCAACCTATCCGTGCGCAACCAGTTAGGACCCAACCAGCCCGACAACAAAACCCACAAGGAAATCAAGTGATGACCACCAGTCGTGCTTGCTTTGAGTGTGGCAGCACAGATCACTTCAAGAGAAACTGTCCGAAACTGAACCAGGGAGGAAATGGGCGGCAAACCGCGGGTCAGGCATCGTCGTCCAACCCGGCAAGAGGCCGAGCATTCGTGATGGGGGCGAACGAGGCACGCCAACACCCCAGCGTAGTGACAGGTACCTTCCTCGTCTCTGATCATTACGCTTCTGTATTATTTGATACAGGCGCCGATAGAAGTTTTGTTTCCGTTAAATTCCTGTCGATAGCAAACCTTCCAATTGGTGAAACCATAGAACCTTACACCGTAGAAGTCGCTAACGGTAAAACCATGATAGTTAATCAGATAGTTCGGAATTGCCCTTTTATTCTGAACGAACAATCCTTTCTGATTGACTAGTTACCGGTAGAATTGGGTAGTTTTGACGTGATAGTGGGAATGGATTGGTTAGCACGTAACAAAGTAGAAATAAACAGTGAAAAGAAAATCGTCAAGATCCGGGTGTCGGATGACGAAGAGGTATTAGTGCAGGGTGAGAAGTCGGGCAATATGATACCGTTTATATCCCACCTCAAGGTGTTAAAATATATACGCCAGGGATGCGTGGCGTATCTAGCGAGCTTGACGGCCACGGATCCTGAGGAAAAACGGGTGGACGATATTCCAGTGGTACGCGAATTTCCACAAGTTTTCCCAGAGGAACTTCCTGGATTACCGCCAACCCGACAGGTCGAATTCAGAATCGACTTATTACCTCAAGCTGGCCCTGTTGCTAAGGCGCCCTACCGACTTGCACCATCCGAGATGCAAGAATTATCCAACCAGTTGCAAGAATTGTTGGATAAAGGATTTATACGTCCTAGTTATTCCCCGTGGGGTGCACCGGTACTATTCGTGAAAAACAAGGACGGAAGCCTTAGAATGTGCATTGATTACAGGGAGCTGAACAAGTTGACAATCAAAAATAGGTATCCTCTCCCCCGAATTGATGACCTGTTCGACCAACTGCAAGGTGCGAGCTATTTCTCAAAAATTGATCTTAGATCGGGATACCATCAGGTTAGAATTCAGGAGGAGGATATCCCAAAAACCGCATTCTGGACTCGCTACGGCCATTACGAGTTCTTAGTTATGCCTTTCGGGCTAACTAATGCGCCGACAGTGTTCATGGATCTCATGAATCGAGTCTGTAAACCCTACCTCGATAAATTCGTCATCGTGTTTATTGACGATATTTTGATATACTCGAAGAGTAAAGAAGAGCACGAACAACACTTAAGATTAATTTTAGAGCTTCTAAATCAGGAGAAGTTGTATGCAAAATTCTCCAAGTGTAACTTCTGGTTACAAGAAGTGCAATTCCTTGGTCACGTTATAAACCATCAAGGAATACACGTTGATCCAAGTAAGGTTGAAGCAGTTAAGAATTGGCAAGCGCCTAAATCGCCAAAGGAAATCCGCCAATTCTTAGGCTTAGCTGGATATTATCGCCGATTTATAGAGAACTTTTCCAGCATCGCCCAACCTTTAACCCTTCTGACCCAAAAAGATCGAAAGTATGAATGGGGTGAAGAGCAGGAAACGGCGTTTCAAACGCTAAAACAAAGATTGTGCCAAGCGCCGATCTTAAGTCTCCCCGACGGAGACGATGGTTTTGTCGTGTATTGTGACGCATCCCGGAGAGGGTTAGGATGCGTGTTGATGCAAAATAATAAGGTCATAGCCTATGCTTCTCGACAGTTAAAAATACACGAGAAAAATTACACTACTCATGACTTAGAACTGGGAGCAGTTATCTTCGCACTTAAAATCTGGAGACATTATCTCTACGGTACAAAGTGGACCATCTTCACTGATCATAAAAGTTTGCAACACATATTCGATCAGAAAGAACTGAATATGAGACAACGAAGATGGGTCGAGTTGTTAAGCGACTATGACTGTGACATCCGTTATCACCCCGGCAAGGCTAACGTCGTAGCCGATGCCCTGAGTAGGAAGGATCGGGTTAAGCCATTGCGAGTGCGAGCACTGGAAATGATTGTCCAGTCGAACCTTTCGGACCAGGTTCGAGTCGCTCAACGCGAGGCGTTGAAAGAGGAACAATTGGTAAAAGAGGGACTTTATGGTAACGAGAAGAATTTCGAACAGCGCGTGGAAGAAATTCTCTATTTCAAAATTCGGATTTGGATCCCGACCCTCCATGACCTTCGTGAATTAATCATGGACGAAGCGCATAAATCAAAATATTCCATACATCCGGGATCGGATAAGATGTACAAGGATGCGAAGGAGTTCTACTGGTGGCCGGGTATGAAAAAGGATATAGCCACATACGTCGGCAAGTGTACGACGTGTGCGAGGGTTAAGGCGGAGCACCAGAAACCTTCGGGAATGTTACAACAACCGGAAATTCCTGAATGGAAGTGGGAGCAGATCACGATGGATTTTGTGACACATCTCCCCAAGACGTCCCGAGGACATGATGCAATTTGGGTAGTCGTGGATCGATTAACCAAATCGGCACATTTTATTCCGATTAGAAATAATTATAACACCGAGAGACTTGCGCAGATTTATATAAATGAAATTGTGTCTCGTCATGGGATACCCATCTCAATCATCTCCGATCGGGATAGCCATTTCACCTCCAAGCTTTGGCAAGCTGTGCAAGAAGCGCTGGGAACGCGTATTAATCTAAGCACAGCTTACCACCCTCAGACCGATGGTCAGTCTGAGAGGACCATCCAAACCCTGGAGGATTTGCTTCGTGCATGCGTACTAGATTTTAAGGGAAATTGGGATCAACATCTCCCACTCGTTGAATTTTCCTATAATAACAGTTACCATAGCAGTATAAAGGCAGCACCTTACGAAGCATTGTATGGACGGAAGTGCCGATCACCACTCTGCTGGACTGAGGTGGGCGACACACAGGTTATTAGATCAGATCTGGTCCAGGAAACGACCAGCAAAATCCTTGAAATTAAGAACAATCTAAAGGCCGCACGGGATCGGTAGAAGAGTTATGCCGATACCCGTAGAAAACCGTTATCATTTGAGAAAGGTGATAAAGTGTATTTGAAAGTATCACCTTGGAAAAGAGTAGTCAGATTTGGAAAGGCGGGAAAGTTAGCCCCTAGATACATTGGACCATTCGACATTACTGCAAAAATCTGTTCTGTAGCATACCGATTAGAACTGCCTGATGAACTGAGTGCAGTTCACAACGTGTTTCACGTGTCGAACTTGAAAAGGTGTCTGTCGGATGAGACATCGGTGTTACCTTTAGAGGGTGCCCAAATAAATGATAAACTCAACATTGTAGAGGAGCCCATAGAAATAGTAGACGGGAAAATCAAGCAACTTAGACACAATAAGATCTCGTTGGTCAAAGTTAGATGGAACTCGCAACAAGGCCCAGAAGTAGTTGATGAGTAAAATTTCGAGGACGAAATTTTTGTAACGGGGGGAGAGTGTAACGATTCCGGCAAATTCAGGTATACCCTAGCCGGAATATACTATTTACGTGTTATTTAATACTGAATATATGAATTATAATGTGTTTATACGAGTATATAAGATTCACAGTACGAATTATACTCGAATATACAGCTAGTCGTATTGAAATTACGATTAATCGATGAACGGTTATTGAAACCCGAACGAATCGGGGATTACATTATAGACGAAATATATAATGTTTAGTGATGTGTACAAAGTATTAAAGCTTCGGGATAAGTGAATTATAGCACAGAAAAAGGATTTCGATTTATTAGTACGTCGGTACGATAAACGAAACCTTTAACATCAAACCAAGCAAGAGACGATCGATCAAGCCGAAAAAGATGCACAATTACCGACAATATGATGTGTTAAGTCAATAAATGTCATGGTTTAAGTTTTTAAAGTTTTTAAATCGGTTTTATATAAATTTAAATTTTAAGCCGAAAAACGACCGTTTTGGCCTCGTTTTGAGCGGGATTAAACGTTTAACCGAAAAACGAACTGAACCAGATTATCGACAACATTATCCGGATTACACAATCCGAATGTGTGGCCAAGATTAGAGATGTGGGCCCCACCCCACACCACTACATGGACCGATCGGTCCTTACCCATCCATTACACACTTCATTTTTTTTTAACATTTCAACTCTCCAAATCCTCTCAACCCTTTACACATTCAACCAAAACCTTTGAGTTTTAAGAAGATCCACAAGGTATAAACATGTTATTATGGTTTGATCTTGCTTTTTAATTCCAAAATCATGAGAAAATGAGGTTTCAAGTGAAAAATGGGTGAAAACCCGAGATGAAACCGATTCTTGGATGATCAAGTGATGTATACAAGTTATATAAGGGATCTTGGTCCAAGAAAGGAGTTAAAAGAGTCAAAAACGAATTTTTACGGTTAAAATCTTTGTTTTGATGTCTTAACCGAAACCATGAAAGAAATGGCTTGATTGTGGGTATAACTTGCTTGGTGTGGTGTTGTTGTGCTTGTAGGTGTTGTATCTAGTTGCTAGCAAAGGCTAGAAAGCAAGATCTTTGCGATCTAAAGCTAGAAACACAAGGTAGTTTGGTTTTTTCGTATGATTTGTAAGATTTGGACAGATTGTGGTAGACTTAGAGTTGAGTCATGAAATTTCACAGAGATGATCTACACATGAAATTTCACAGAGATGTTTAAATGACGTTTAAAAATAGATAAATAAATGTTAATTATAGAAATTAAATCTGGAAATATTTTATAAAATTCCTTACTGTCAAAAACTGAATTGTACAAAATTTCAAGATCCGAGACTAAGCGGATTTTTATTTGTGCTAAATGGAACTTAAAAACAAACTTTTAAAGCTTAAAACGTGTAAACCGGCAAAGTTCGCCTAAGCGAGCTGACTGGTGTATAAAAACCTTAAAAATGGACTATTTTCATGAAACTGAGTTAATCAAGTAAAAATAAATTATCCGAAAATAATTCGGATGATTTGGGTAATTTTACCCGATTTAGTCGTTTCCGGTATATTAAAGACGGAAACGGGCCCCGCGGCCAAACGGGGTGTCTAAACCGAGCTCTAATTTCACCACTTTAATTAAAATATCAATAACAACTATTTTCGGGTCGTATGTGGCCAAACTCATTTTTGAAAACATAAAGACGAATAGCCGTGCTAGGCACGCAAAACGAGAAAACAAACTAATGGTAGTTTTGACTAAAGAACTCTAAGTGATATCACAATCTAAGTCCTGAGAAGTGTATCGGGGTTAACATTGTCCCCGGATCGTGTACGGTACTGGGTTAACAGTGTCCCCGGACGTACCGGTTAACACGAATTTAAGTTATATTAATAGAAATTTTGTTGTAACGACTTAGGGATCGTATTACAGATCCGGACAGGTAGCCGTGCACAGTATTACATCTCTGCTCACCAAAAAGGTGAGTTTCACGAGCCCCTTTTTACTGAACTGTTTTAAATATTTTCCCGGGGAGGAAAGCACGTTTCTATCAAAATGTTTAAGCACATGCTGATCGCATGGAAATGAATGTATTTATATAATGTTTATTGTACGGGAATCGTACGGTAATGTGTTAAGATGGAAATTGTCTGAGTTACTAATATTGTAAGGCCCGAAACAGTGCTCTGGGTTAACAGTGTCCCCAGAGGTTCTTAAATGTGTTTCTGGGTTAACAGTGTCCCCAGAGGTTATTGGAAATGTTCTGGGTTAACAGTGTCCCCAGGGGTTATTTGATAGGTTTCGGGGTTAACAGAGTTTTCACTTGTGGGCTCAACATAATTACATCGCTTATTTATGATTATTATAATGATTTGTTATCGTTTATTTAAATTAGTGAAACTCACCAACTATTCGTAGTTGACCCGTTTTCTTTACATGCTTTCTAGGTACACCCAAATTGGAATGAGTGATACGTGCTTGATGATGTGTGCTATTTTGTGGAAGATTAAGGATCTATATTTTGCATTAAATATGTTAATGTACTATCGGTAAAACTTATGTGATAACACCTAGATGGTAACGAAACTCGGAACAATGTAATTCGTTTAAATTAATGTAGTGGTGTTTTCTTTATAAGCAATGCTGTTGATATCAGATGTGTCTGTTGCATCCCGTGTACGTTTCCGCTGCGGTTACGGGGTGTTACAGAACTTGGTATCAGAGCCATTGGTTATAAAGAATTAGGATGTCTTTAAAAGATACCTAAAATATAACCAGTAGCTCAAGTGTTATAAGATCTGAATATCAACTAATAATTTATTGTGACGAGGTCTGGATGAACTTGGATGGACAAGTGAGTTATTATGGTCCGGAACATAATAACAGACTTGTCAGCACGAGGGAATTCAGGGGAAGTCACGGGGGACTTTAATAGGTAAAATTGGCAACATATGTGCAAATATATGATAATATTGTGTGTGGTCAAGTTGTATAAGTAAGTGTATATTAATTTGATTACGATATACACTATGGAAAGAACTATATGTTTGTTAACTTGTGTGCAGGTTAGAATGTCAAGAACACCTAGTGTATCGATGGAGGAGGACCCGGAGGAAGTCAGCTGTGACAATCGTCAATTTCAGGTTAACTCCGTTAACTCAACTCCGTCAATTCAAACTTTAAGATCGTTGAATCTATAACGTACACTTCATTACATTTAAACTAGGGTTTAAATGACGCGTAACACTTACTACATGTGTAGTCTTTCGGGATTTGCACCGAAACGCAAACGAGTTGACGCAAACGATTGATAAATAAACGATAAACGTAAAAACAATAATTATGTGATTATTATGTGTTAGGATTATGTGCTATGTGATAAAACTATGGTCATGTTAACTTATTGGGCAAGTATGATGGAATGTTCTAGAAAAACAACACTTGGAAAGAAGAGGGACTAGAGTGTAACTTGTATTATTATAAATACATCACTAATAAACAAACCCTAACTTATTATTAACCTACAACCCTAAATCGGCTCTCTCTCCCTCTCTTGATCCACGGCTGCCGTCCACCTTCATCACACACACACACATCAATCAAGAGATTAATCCAAGAACTAGGTGCTAGGAAGGTATACTTGATCATCTCTTACCTCCTTGTTGTGTAATTTTGATGTTTAATGGGTTGTATGTAAACCCTAACTCAGCCGATTATATGTATGTATGTGATCAATATGATAGTTGTTAGTTGGATAATAGATTGATAACTAGATTGATGTTGTTGCATGATTGATTGTTGTTCTTGATTTGAATTAAAACACAAACCCTAATCTTGTATGTATGGTGTGATTTATATGCATGGATAGTAGTTATGTTGTCTAGAGGGTTATATGGATGCATGATAGTTCATAGATTGTTATGATGTTGAGTTTTGATGTGAACAGATTCTGGACAGAATATATATACGATGTTTAACTGACTGTAACGAAGTGTAAACGTGAAAATTGATTGAGATTGTGAGTACTGCAGTAAACTAGGTTGAGTCTAGTTTCTATAAAGTATAAATTCGTAATTTTTGGATAAGTGGAAGTATACTTTTATGATTTTACAAAAACGTGATGCAAAGCTGAGCTGTTAGACCTGCTGTTAGGTTATATTGTAAATTCTATATCTCATGAACTACGAGGCCAATTGGGTTGGTTCCGCTTCTGGAAGTTGACTCACTGAGTTAGGAACCAAACCCAAGTGGTCTTGCATTTATTGGATTTTTCGTTTACCGGGAATTGCAAATAACATTCTGTTGTGCATGAATCTGACTGATATGAGTTTACTGTAGTGTTTTGATCATTATGAGAAATCTATATGGAATAAAAATAATATAAAATATGTTCTGGAAACCTAAGACATGTATGTTTCAGTGGTGATTTTTGGTGAATTAATTGAGATGATATGATCGGTGAAATAGTACAATCTTTCAAGTAGAAATTCTGTCACAATGAAACTAGCTGCTGAGTTGTATAGGAATGCATGAAATATGATAGTTTTTATATAATTGTGGTATTTTGACCAAAATACCCTTGCGGGGAATAATTGCTAGTTGATTGCCAGGAATTGACCAAATTGCCCTTATGGGGAATAATAGTTAGTTAGTCTTTGTTTGTTGACCAAAATGCCCTTACGGGAATAATTGCTTGTAAGTATGTTATTAATACATGACACGAAAGTAATTGCTCACTCGTGTATCGTATCACAATTGTACTTGTTTAAATCACACACGGTTCACAAACGAAACACGAAACATGATACGTGCATAGGTATTATGTGCCGAGTCTAGAGACTCGTTAAACGTTCCGATACTTAGAAAATCTCTTTGTTATTTTAGAACGCTAGAGAGTTTTCTACGACGCGCATCACTCGGTGATCTAATTTGGAATATTCTTCGCAAACAGTGAGTTCACTTACCCCGCTCTTTGAACTGTTTTCAAACGTTTTTCACTTGGGGGAGATAACATACTCCGATAAACGCATTTTTGAGATAAACACATATTTAAGATTTTGTTATAAATTATATATATCACTTGTAGAGGCTAAGCGGCACGTAACCCTTGAAGTCCCACGCATCGAACCGGTTAATATTTGGAATAGCGAGTCACTGTTGAGTAGTACTACTGGGTTTGACAAACCCCACCCGACGCTAAGCTCAACTGGAGGTTGAGTGGGTGTAATTTTTGGCTAACACTTACCATGGTCTGGGTTGACCTGGTGACGGGCACTTGATAAACAGTCAGCTTCGGTCTCGAACCACTTAGTAATACTTGTTGTATAGATTAGCTACCTATCGATATATAATTTGACATAACATTATCTGGTAACACTTAAACGCTGTAACGTGGTTACACACTTAAACGCCGTAACGTGGTTACACACTTAAACGCCGTAACGTGGTTACGCAAAACTTTTAGGACATGTGATCAACGAGAATGGTATCCATGTCGATCCCGGTAAGGTAGAGGCCATCAAAAACTGGGAAGCACCTAAGACTCCGACTGAAGTGCGACAATTCCTAGGACTGGCCGGCTACTATCGGCGTTTCATCGAGGGATTTTCAAAGATTGCTCAACCCCTCACCGCTTTGACTCACAAGGGCACTAAGTACAACTGGGGTGACGCGCAAGAATCCGCTTTCCAACTATTGAAAACCAAGATTTGTAGCGCCCCTATTTTAGCCCTCCCCGAGGGAACGGAAAACTTTGAGGTACACTGTGACGCATCTATACAAGGTCTCGGTTGTGTGCTGATGCAACTCGAGAAGGTTATAGCCTACGCCTCTAGACAACTACGGGTTCACGAGAAGAACTACACGACCCATGATTTGGAACTCGGAGCTGTGGTGTTTGCTCTTAAGATATGGAGGCATTACTTGTACGGTACCAAGTTTACCATTTACACCGACCACAAGAGTTTCCAACATATCTACGATCAGAAAGAGCTGAACATGCGACAGCGTCGTTGGGTCGAGCTGCTTAAAGATTATGATTGTGCCATCAAGTACCACCCTGGCAAGGCCAATGTGGTGGCCGACGCCCTCAGCAGAAAAGAAACAGAAAAACCCAGACGAGTAAGAGCATTGCAACTTACGATTCATGCCAGCTTACCCGATCAGATTCGCGATGCGCAACTGGAAGCTTTGAAAGATGAAAATCTTCCATCGGAACTCATGCGGGGCATGAACAAGCAACTTGAAACCAGATCGGACGGGGTCCGATATTTTGAGAACCGGATTTGGGTTCCACGATACGGAGAGTTGAGAACTCTAGTGATGGACGAAGCTCACAAGTCCCGATATTCTATCCACCCTGGCTCAGATAAAATGTATCATGATTTAAAGGCACTTTACTGGTGGCCGAACATGAAAGCCGACATTGCCACCTACGTGAGCAAATGCTTGACTTGTGCCAGAGTCAAGATTGAATACCAGAAACCATCTGGTCTACTGCAACAACCGGAACTCCCAATGTGGAAATGGGAGCACATCTCAATGGATTTTATTACGGGTTTGCCTAAGACACCGACGGGATGCGATACCATCTGGGTGATCGTTGACCGGTTGACTAAATCGGCACATTTCCTAGCGATTAAGGAAATGGACAAAATGGAAAGACTGACTCGAGTATACATGAAAGAAGTGGTGTCTAGACACGGAGTGCCTGTCTCGATCATTTCCGATCGAGATTCTCGTTTTACCTCACACTTTTGGAAGTCGCTGCAAAGCGCACTGGGCACACGTCTCGATATGAGTACAGCATACCATCCTCAGACGGATGGGCAAAGTGAACGGACTATTCAGACCCTGGAGGATATGTTGCGTGCATGCGTTTTAGATTTCGGAAAAAGTTGGGAACCCCACTTACCCTTGGTAGAGTTTTCGTATAATAACAGCTACCACGCAAGTATTAAGGCAGCGCCGTTTGAAGCGCTGTACGGACGGAAGTGTCGATCACCACTCTGCTGGGCAGAGGTGGGTGACAGCCAAATCACTGGTCCAGAACTGGTACTCGAAACCTCGGAAAAGATTGTTCAAATCCGAAATCGCATGGCAGCAGCACGGGATCGCCAAAAGAGTTACGCCGACAAGCGCCGAAAACCTCTCGAATTTAAAGTGAACGATCGGGTGTTACTCAAAGTCTCACCTTGGAAAGGTGTAGTTCGCTTTGGTAAGCGAAACAAACTCAACCCACGGTATGTTGGTCCGTACCGGATAACTGAGCGCATTGGTCCGGTGGCGTACCGACTGGACCTACCAACAGAACTCAGTGGCGTACACGATGTATTCCACGTATCAAATTTGAAGAAATGCCTATCTGATGAAACCCAAGTAGTCCCTTTGGAGGAACTGCAAGTTGATGAACAGTTACGGTTCATTGAGGAACCAGTCGAAGTTTTGGATTGGGAAACCAAAACACTCAAACACAGCAAAATTCCAATCGTTAAGGTTCGTTGGAACTCGAGACGTGGACCGGAGTTCACGTGGGAACGCGAGGATCAAATGATGAAAAAGTATCCTCACCTTTTTGAAGGGCTAACCAAACACCGAAAACCGCGAAACCCGGCAAACCGTCAAACATCACCGAAGGTATGAATTAAATTTCGGGACGAAATTTCTTTTTACTAGGGGATGATATGACAAACTGAAAATTTTTCTTCTTACTCTTTCAGACTCTCATCACGACTTGACTCAAATTTTCGGGACGAAAATTCTTTAACATGGGAATGATGTGACAATCGTCAATTTCAGGTTAACTCCGTTAACTCAACTCCGTCAATTCAAACTTTAAGATCGTTGAATCTATAACGTACACTTCATTACATTTAAACTAGGGTTTAAATGACGCGTAACACTTACTACATGTGTAGTCTTTCGGGATTTGCACCGAAACGCAAACGAGTTGACGCAAACGATTGATAAATAAACGATAAACGTAAAAACAATAATTATGTGATTATTATGTGTTAGGATTATGTGCTATGTGATAAAACTATGGTCATGTTAACTTATTGGGCAAGTATGATGGAATGTTCTAGAAAAACAACACTTGGAAAGAAGAGGGACTAGAGTGTAACTTGTATTATTATAAATACATCACTAATAAACAAACCCTAACTTATTATTAACCTACAACCCTAAATCGGCTCTCTCTCCCTCTCTTGATCCACGGCTGCCGTCCACCTTCATCACACACACACACATCAATCAAGAGATTAATCCAAGAACTAGGTGCTAGGAAGGTATACTTGATCATCTCTTACCTCCTTGTTGTGTAATTTTGATGTTTAATGGGTTGTATGTAAACCCTAACTCAGCCGATTATATGTATGTATGTGATCAATATGATAGTTGTTAGTTGGATAATAGATTGATAACTAGATTGATGTTGTTGCATGATTGATTGTTGTTCTTGATTTGAATTAAAACACAAACCCTAATCTTGTATGTATGGTGTGATTTATATGCATGGATAGTAGTTATGGTGTCTAGAGGGTTATATGGATGCATGATAGTTCATAGATTGTTATGATGTTGAGTTTTGATGTGAACAGATTCTGGACAGAATATATATACGATGTTTAACTGACTGTAACGAAGTGTAAACGTGAAAATTGATTGAGATTGTGAGTACTGCAGTAAACTAGGTTGAGTCTAGTTTCTATAAAGTATAAATTCGTAATTTTTGGATAAGTGGAAGTATACTTTTATGATTTTACAAAAACGTGATGCAAAGCTGAGCTGTTAGACCTGCTGTTAGGTTATATTGTAAATTCTATATCTCATGAACTACGAGGCCAATTGGGTTGGTTCCACTTCTGGAAGTTGACTCACTGAGTTAGAAACCAAACCCAAGTGGTCTTGCATTTATTGGATTTTTCGTTTACCGGGAATTGCAAATAACATTCTGTTGTGCATGAATCTGACTGATATGAGTTTACTGTAGTGTTTTGATCATTATGAGAAATCTATATGGAATAAAAATAATATAAAATATGTTCTGGAAACCTAAGACATGTATGTTTCAGTGGTGATTTTTGGTGAATTAATTGAGATGATATGATCGGTGAAATAGTACAATCTTTCAAGTAGAAATTCTGTCACAATGAAACTAGCTGCTGAGTTGTATAGGAATGCATGAAATATGATAGTTTTTATATAATTGTGGTATTTTGACCAAAATACCCTTGCGGGGAATAATTGCTAGTTGATTGCCAGGAATTGACCAAATTGCCCTTATGGGGAATAATAGTTAGTTAGTCTTTGTTTGTTGACCAAAATGCCCTTACGGGAATAATTGCTTGTAAGTATGTTATTAATACATGACACGAAAGTAATTGCTCACTCGTGTATCGTATCACAATTGTACTTGTTTAAATCACACACGGTTCACAAACGAAACACGAAACATGATACGTGCATAGGTATTATGTGCCGAGTCTAGAGACTCGTTAAACGTTCCGATACTTAGAAAATCTCTTTGTTATTTTAGAACGCTAGAGAGTTTTCTACGACGCGCATCACTCGGTGATCTAATTTGGAATATTCTTCGCAAACAGTGAGTTCACTTACCCCGCTCTTTGAACTGTTTTCAAACGTTTTTCACTTGGGGGAGATAACATACTCCGATAAACGCATTTTTGAGATAAACACATATTTAAGATTTTGTTATAAATTATATATATCACTTGTAGAGGCTAAGCGGCACGTAACCCTTGAAGTCCCACGCATCGAACCGGTTAATATTTGGAATAGCGAGTCACTGTTGAGTAGTACTACTGGGTTTGACAAACCCCACCCGACGCTAAGCTCAACTGGAGGTTGAGTGGGTGTAATTTTTGGCTAACACTTACCATGGTCTGGGTTGACCTGGTGACGGGCACTTGATAAACAGTCAGCTTCGGTCTCGAACCACTTAGTAATACTTGTTGTATAGATTAGCTACCTATCGATATATAATTTGACATAACATTATCTGGTAACACTTAAACGCTGTAACGTGGTTACACACTTAAACGCCGTAACGTGGTTACGCAAAACTTTTAAACGCTGTAACGTGGTTACACACTTAAACGCTGTAACGTGGTTACACACTTAAACGCCGTAACGTGGTTACGCAAAACATTTAAACGCCGTAATGTGGTTACGCAAAACATTTAAACGCCGTAACGTGGTTACGCAAAACTTTTAAACGCCGTAACATGGTTACGCAAAACACTTAACGAAAACGCTGAACTCAAACGCTAAACGATTTATCTTATATAACTTGTGAACTCACCAACCTTGTGTTGACACTTTTAGTATGTTATTCTCAGGTAGCCGAGGCGGGCGCGGTTTAGGAGCATGCATTAATGAAAACACTTTTATTCTGCAAACTTAATTTTTAACAGTTACATTTGGTTTTAAGTCGTCCTGCGTGACGCAACTTTTGAATTAAGGTTTTACGCTTCCGCACTTACTTTCATTTAAACGTTTTTCTTTAGTTTGATTATAACTAATGATTCCGATCCTGCCAGTTCACACCCTCTGACGGTAAAACTCCGTTAGTGGATTTTGAGGGTGTGACATCAGCTCTGGGAACTCTGGGAGCCTCCCCGTATCATCCAGCTCTGAGCCTAGCGAGGCTAGTGTTAGGAGCTCTAGCCAGTCCTCCCCTGCCAGGATTGCTAGATCTCCTACCCCACCCGCACCACAGGCCGTCCCTATCCCTCCCGGATTTGGACCCCGCCTCACGGCGCGGATCAGTGTTCCGTAGGTCCCACCTACCTCGCCCCCACCCAGACCTGCTACCCGCCTCAAATCTGAGATCAGGAAAAAGTGATGAGATTGAACAATATAAAACATGCATAAGAAATTATGTTTTATGGAGTTTAATAATATTTACGTACAAGGGAAAAGATTAATTGATATATTACTTAAAAGTTTGTGAGAATCAGATTATGATGCTTTTGATAAAAATAAAAGAGTGATTAGAAATACTGTCGGTGTGATCTCATCACAAATAAAACTGAAAAAGCAACATGATTTAGTTTAAAGGTACGGCCTTTGTGATCTTACCATTTCCTTCAAATGTGTTTCACCAGGCAATTATTCGCTAGCCAGCTCATACCACTAAATTGATACCCCGCCTGTTAAAAGATGCAAATTTCACATATCATACTTAATTTCAAATCCAAAACGCACCAAATTGTCCAACCAAAGCATGACTGATTCACATAAACGTGAATCAATCATATTTTGTTAGAACATGTTCTGACCCAAACCTATTTTGCTCTTTATCACAAGTAGGGCAGCCTTTCCAAGGTTGATATCGTCCTTATCATAGGTTGAGTAGTTTCAAATCTGTGATCAGGAAAAAGTGATGAGATTGAACCATATAAAACATGCATAAGAAATTATGTTTTATGGAGTCTAATAATATTTATGTACAAGGGAAAAGATTAATTGATATATTACTTAAAAGTTTGTGAGAATCAGATTATGATGCTTTTGATAAAAATAAAAGAGTGATTAGAAATACTGTCGGTGTGATCTCATCACAAATTAAACTGAAAAAGCAACATGATTTAGGTTAAAGGTACGGCCTTTGTGATCATACCATTTCCTTCAAATGTGTTTCACCAGGCATTTATTCGCTAGCTAGCTCATACCACTAAATCCCGCCTGTTAAAAGATGCAAATTTCACATATCATACTTAATTTCAAATCCAAAACGCACCAAATTGTCCAACCAAAGCATGATTGATTCACATAAACATGAATCAATCATATTTTGTTAGAACATGTTCTGACCCAAACCTATTTTGCTCTTTATCACAAGTTGGGCAGCCTTTCCAAGGTTGATATCGTCCTTATCACAGGTTGAGTAGTTTCAAATCTGTGATCAGGAAAAAGTGATGAGATTGAACTATATAAAACATGCATATGAAATTATGTTTTATGGAGTCTAATAATATTTACGTACAAGATAAAAGATTAATTGATATATTACTTAAAAGTTTGTGAGAATCAGATTATGATGCTTTTGATAAAAATAAAAGAGTGATTGGAAATATGTCGGTGTGATCTCATCACAAATAAAACTGAAAAAGCAACATGATTTAGTTTAAAGGTACGGCCTTTGTGATCTTACCATTTCCTTCAAATGTGTTTCACCAGGCATTTATTCGCTAGCCAGCTCATACCACTAAATTGATACCCCGCCTGTTAAAAGATGCAAATTTCACATATCATACTTAATTTCAAATCCAAAACGCACCAAATTGTCCAACCAAAGCAAGTTTGATTCACATAAACATGAATCAATCATATTTTGTTAGAACATGTTCTGACCCAAACCTATTTTGCTCTTTATCACAAGTTGGGCAGCCTTTCCAAGGTTGATATCGTCCTTATCATAGGTTGAGTAGTTTCAAATCTGTGATCAGGAAAAAGTGATGAGATTGAACTATATAAAACATGCATAAGAAATTATGTTTTATGGAGTCTAATAATATTTATGTACAAGGGAAAAGATTAATTGATATATTACTTAAAAGTTTGTGAGAATCAGATTATGATGCTTTTGATAAAAATAAAAGAGTGATTAGAAATACTGTCGGTGTGATCTCATCACAAATTAAACTGAAAAAGCAACATGATTTAGTTTAAAGGTACGGCCTTTGTGATCATACCATTTCCTTCAAATGTGTTTCACCAGGCATTTATTCGCTAGCTAGCTCATACCACTAAATCCCGCTGTTAAAAGATGCAAATTTCACATATCATACTTAATTTCAAATCCAAAACGCACCAAATTGTCCAACCATAGAATGATTGATTCACATAAACATGTTCTGACCCAAACCTATTTTGCTCTTTATCACAAGTTGGGCAGCCTTTCCAAGGTTGATATCGTCCTTATCATAGGTTGAGTAGTTTCAAATCTGAGATCAGGAAAAAGTGATGAGATTGAACAATATAAAACATGCATAAGAAATTATGTTTTATGGAGTCTAATAATATTTACGTACAAGGGAAAAGATTAATTGATATATTACTTAAAAGTTTGTGAGAATCAGATTATGATGCTTTTGATAAAAATAAAAGAGTGATTAGAAATACTGTCGGTGTGATCTCATCACAAATTAAACTGAAAAAGCAACATGATTTAGTTTAAAGGTACGGCCTTTGTGATCATACCATTTCCTTCAAATGTGTTTCACCAGGCATTTATTCGCTAGCTAGCTCATACCACTAAATCCCGCTGTTAAAAGATGCAAATTTCACATATCATACTTAATTTCAAATCCAAAACGCACCAAATTGTCCAACCATAGAATGATTGATTCACATAAACATGTTCTGACCCAAACCTATTTTGCTCTTTATCACAAGTTGGGCAGCCTTTCCAAGGTTGATATCGTCCTTATCATAGGTTGAGTAGTTTCAAATCTGAGATCAGGAAAAAGTGATGAGATTGAACAATATAAAACATGCATAAGAAATTATGTTTTATGGAGTCTAATAATATTTACGTACAAGGGAAAAGATTAATTGATATATTACTTAAAAGTTTGTGAGAATCAGATTATGATGCTTTTGATAAAAATAAAAGAGTGATTAGAAATACTGTCGGTGTGATCTCATCACAAATAAAACTGAAAAAGCAACATGATTTAGTTTAAAGGTACGGCCTTTGTGATCTTACCATTTCCTTCAAATGTGTTTCACCAGGCAATTATTCGCTAGCCAGCTCATACCACTAAATTGATACCCCGCCTGTTAAAAGATGCAAATTTCATATATCATACTTAATTTCAAATCCAAAACGCACCAAATTGTCCAACCAAAGCATGATTGATTCATATAAACATGAATCAATCATATTTTGTTAGAACATGTTCTGACCCAAACCTATTTTGCTCTTTATCACAAGTTGGGCAGCCTTTCCAAGGTTGATATCGTCCTTATCATAGGTTGAGTAGTTTCAAATCTGTGATCAGGAAAAAGTGATGAGATTGAACTATATAAAACATGCATAAGAAATTATGTTTTATGGAGTCTAATAATATTTATGTACAAGGGAAAAGATTAATTGATATATTACTTAAAAGTTTGTGAGAATCAGATTATGATGCTTTTGATAAAAATAAAAGAGTGATTAGAAATACTGTCGGTGTGATCTCATCACAAATTAAACTGAAAAAGCGTAATGATTTAGTTTAAAGGTACGGCCTTTGTGATCATACCATTTCCTTCAAATGTGTTTCACCAGGCATTTATTCGCTAGCCAGCTCATACCACTAAATTGATACCCCGCCTGTTAAAAGATGCAAATTTCACATATCATACTTAATTTCAAATCCAAAACGCACCAAATTGTCCAACCAAAGCATGATTGATTCACATAAACATGAATCAATCATATTTTGTTAGAACATGTTCTGACCCAAACCTATTTTGCTCTTTATCATAAGTTGGGCAGCCTTTCCAAGGTTGATATCGTCCTTATCATAGGTTGAGTAGTTTCAAATCTGAGATCAGGAAAAAGTGATGAGATTGAACTATATAAAACATGCATAAGAAATTATGTTTTATGGAGTCTAATAATATTTACGTACAAGGGAAAAGATTAATTGATATATTACTTAAAAGTTTGTGAGAATCAGATTATGATGCTTTTGATAAAAATAAAAGAGTGATTAGAAATACTGTCGGTGTGATCTCATCACAAATAAAAATGAAAAAGCAACATGATTTAGTTTAAAGGTACGGCTTTTGTGATCTTACCATTTCCTTCAAATGTGTTTCACCAGGCATTTATTCGCTAGCCAGCTCATACCACTAAATTGATACCCCGCCTGTTAAAAGATGCAAATTTCACATATCATACTTAATTTCAAATCCAAAACGCACCAAATTGTCCAACCAAAGCATGATTGATTCACATAAACATGAATCAATCATATTTTGTTAGAACATGTTCTGACCCAAACCTATTTTGCTCTTTATCACAAGTTGGGCAGCCTTTCCAAGGTTGATATCGTCCTTATCATAGGTTGAGTAGTTTCAAATCTGTGATCAGGAAAAAGTGATGAGATTGAACTATATAAAACATGCATAAGAAATTATGTTTTATGGAGTCTAATAATATTTATGTACAAGGGAAAAGATTAATTGATATATTACTTAAAAGTTTGTGAGAATCAGATTATGATGCTTTTGATAAAAATAAAAGAGTGATTAGAAATACTGTCGGTGTGATCTCATCACAAATTAAACTGAAAAAGCAACATGATTTAGTTTAAAGGTACGGCCTTTGTGATCATACCATTTCCTTCAAATGTGTTTCACCAGGCATTTATTCGCTAGCTAGCTCATACCACTAAATCCCGCTGTTAAAAGATGCAAATTTCACATATCATACTTAATTTCAAATCCAAAACGCACCAAATTGTCCAACCAAAGCATGATTGATTCACATAAACATGAATCAATCATATTTTGTTAGAACATGTTCTAACCCAAACCTATTTTGCTCTTTATCACAAGTTGGGCAGCCTTTCCAAGGTTGATATCGTCCTTATCATAGGTTGAGTAGTTTCAAATCTGTGATCAGGAAAAAGTGATGAGATTGAACTATATAAAACATGCATAAGAAATTATGTTTTATGGAGTCTAATAATATTTATGTACAAGGGAAAAGATTAATTGATATATTACTTAAAAGTTTGTGAGAATCAGATTATGATGCTTATGATAAAAATAAAAGATTGATTAGAAATATTGTCGGTGTGATCTCATCACAAATTAAACTGAAAAAGCAACATGATTTAGTTTAAAGGTACGGCCTTTGTGATCTTACCATTTCCTTCAAATGTGTTTCACCAGGCATTTATTCGCTAGCCAGCTCATACCACTAAATTGATACCCCGCCTGTTAAAAGATGCAAATTTCACATATCATACTTAATTTCAAATCAAAACGTACCAAATTGTCCAACCAAAGCATGATTGATTCACATAAACATGAATCAATCATATTTTGTTAGAACATGTTCTGACCCAAACCTATTTTTGTCCTTATCACAAGTTGGGCAGCCTTTCCAAGGTTGATATCGTCCTTATCATAGGTTGAGTAGTTTCAAATTGTGATCAGGAAAAAGTGATGAGATTGAACTATATAAAACTTGCATAAGAAATTATGTTTTATGGAGTCTAATAATATTTATGTACAAGGGAAAAGATTAATTGATATTTTACTTCAAAGTTTGTGAGAATCAGATTATGATGCTTTTGATAAAAATAAAAGAGTGATTAGAAATACTATCGGTGTGATCTCATCACAAATTAAACTGAAAAAGCAACATGATTTAGTTTAAAGGTACGGCCTTTGTGATCTTACCATTTCCTTCAAATGTGTTTCACCAGGCATTTATTCGCTAGCCAGCTCATACCACTAAATTGATACCCCGCCTGTTAAAAGATGCAAATTTCACATATCATACTTAATTTCAAATCCAAAACGTACCAAATTGTCCAACCAAAGCATGATTGATTCACATAAACATGAATCAATCATATTTTGTTAGAACATGTTCTGACCCAAACCTATTTTTGTCCTTATCACAAGTTGGGCAGCCTTTCCAAGGTTGATATCGTCCTTATCATAGGTTGAGTAGTTTCAAATCTGTGATCAGGAAAAAGTGATGAGATTGAACTATATAAAACATGCATAAGAAATTAAGTTTTATGGAGTCTAATAATATTTATGTACAAGGGAAAAGATTAATTGATATATTACTTAAAAGTTTGTGAGAATCAGATTATGATGCTTTTTATAAAAATAATAGAGTGATTAGAAATACTGTCGGTGTGAACTCATCACAAATTAAACTGAAAAAGCAACATGATTTAGTTTAAAGGTACGGCCTTTATGATCTTACCATTTCCTTCAAATGTGTTTCACCAGGCATTTATTCGCTAGCCAGCTCATACCATTAAATTGATACCCCGCCTGTTAAAAGATGCAAATTTCACATATCATACTTAATTTCAAATCCAAAACGCACCAAATTGTCCAACCAAAGCATGATTGATTCACATAAACATGAATCAATCATATTTTGTTAGAACATGTTCTGACCCAAACCTATTTTTGTCCTTATCACAAGTTGGGCAGCCTTTCCAAGGTTGATATCGTCCTTATCATAGGTTGAGTAGTTTCAAATCTGTGATCAGGAAAAAGTGATGAGATTGAACTATATAAAACATGCATAAGAAATTAAGTTTTATGGAGTCTAATAATATTTATGTACAAGGGAAAAGATTAATTGATATATTACTTAAAAGTTTGTGAGAATCAGATTATGATGCTTTTTATAAAAATAATAGAGTGATTAGAAATACTGTCGGTGTGAACTCATCACAAATTAAACTGAAAAAGCAACACGATTTAGTTTAAAGGTACGACCTTTATGATCTTACCATTTCCTTCAAATGTGTTTCACCAGGCATTTATTCGCTAGCCAGCTCATACCATTAAATTGATACCCCGCCTGTTAAAAGATGCAAATTTCATATATCATACTTAATTTCAAATCCAAAACGCACCAAATTGTCCAACCAAAGCATGATTGATTCACATAAACATGAATCAATCATATTTTGTTAGAACATGTTCTGACCCAAACCTATTTTTGTCCTTATCACAAGTTGGGCAGCCTTTCCAAGGTTGATATCGTCCTTATCATAGGTTGAGTAGTTTCAAATCTGTGATCAGGAAAAAGTGATGAGATTGAACTATATAAAACATGCATAAGAAATTATGTTTTATGGAGTCTAATAATATTTATGTACAAGGGAAAAGATTAATTGATATATTACTTAAAAGTTTGTGAGAATCAGTTTATGATATTTCTGATAAAAAGAAAAGAGTGATTAGAAATACTGTCGGTGTGATCTCACCATAAATTAAACTGAAATAGCAACATGATTTAGTTTAAAGGTACGGCCTTTGTGATCTTACCATTTCCTTCAAATGTGTTTCACCAGGCATTTATTCGCTAGCCAGCTCATACCACTAAATAGATACCCCGCTTGTTAAAAGATGAAAATTTCACATATCACACTTAATTTCAAATCCAAAACGCACCAAATTGACCAACCAAATCATGATTGATTCACATAAACATGAATCAATCATATTTTGTTAGAACATGTTCTGACCCAAACCTATTTTGGTCCTTATCACAAGTTGGGCAGCCTTTCCAAGGTTGATATCGTCCTTATCATAGGTTGAGTAGTTTCAAATCTGTGATCAGGAAAAATTGATGAGATTGAACTATATAAAACATGCATAAGAAATTATGTTTTATGGAGTCTAATAATATTTATGTACAAGGGAAAAGATTAATTGATATATTACTTAAAAGTTTGTGAGAATCAGATTATGATGCTTTTGATAAAAATAAAAGAGTGATTAGAAATACTGTCGGTGTGATCTCATCACAAATTAAACTGAAAAAGCAACATGATTTAATTTAAAGGTACGGCCTTTGTGATCATACCATTTCTTTCAAATGTGTTTCACCAGGCATTTATTCGCTAGCTAGCTCATACCACTAAATTGATACCCCGCCTGTTAAAAGATGCAAATTTCACATATCATACTTAATTTCAAATCCAAAACGCACCAAATTGTCCAACCAAAGCATGATTGATTCACATAAACATGAATCAATCATATTTTGTTAGAACATGTTCTAACCCAAACCTATTTTGCTCTTTATCACAAGTTGGGCAGCCTTTCCAAGGTTGATATCGTCCTTATCATAGGTTGAGTAGTTTCAAATCTGTGTTCAGGAAAAAGTGATGAGATTGAACTATATAAAACATGCATAAGAAATTATGTTTTATGGAGTCTAATAATATTTATGTACAAGGGAAAAGATTAATTGATATATTACTTAAAAGTTTGTGAGAATCAGATTATGATGCTTTTGATAAAAATAAAAGAGTGATTAGAAATACTGTCGGTGTGATCTCATCACAAATTAAACTGAAAAGGCAACATGATTTAGTTTAAAGGTACGGCCTTTGTGATCTTACCATTTCCTTCAAATGTGTTTCACCAGGCATTTATTCGCTAGCCAGCTCATACCACCAAATTGATACCCCGCTTGTTATAAGATACAAATTTCACATATCATACTTAATTTAAAATCCAAAACGCACCAAATTGACCAACCAAAGCATGATTGATTCACATAAACATGAATCAATCATATTTTGTAAGAACATGTTCTGACCCAAACCTATTTTTGTCCTTATCACAAGTTGGGCAGCCTTTCCAAGGTTGATATCGTCCTTATCATAGGTTGAGTAGTTTCAAATCTGTGATCAGGAAAAAGTGATGAGATTGAACTATATAAAACATGCATAAGAAATTATGTTTTATGGAGTCTAATAATATTTATGTACAAGGGAAAAGATTAATTGATATATTGCTTAAAAGTTTGTGAGAATCAGATTATGATGCTTCTGATAAAAAGAAAAGAGTGATTAGAAATACTGTCGGTGTGATCTCACCACAAATTAAACTGAAATAGCAACATGATTTAGTTTAAAGGTACGGCCTTTGTGATCTTACCATTTCCTTCAATTGTGTTTCACCAGGCATTTATTCGCTAGCCAGCTCATACCACTAAATAGATACCCCGCTTGTTAAAAGATGAAAATTTCACATATCATACTTAATTTCAAATCCAAAACGCACCAAATTGACCAACCAAATCATGATTGATTCACATAAACATGAATCAATCATATTTTGTTAGAACATGTTCTGACCCAAACCTATTTTGGTCCTTATCACAAGTTGGGCAGCCTTTCCAAGGTTGATATCGTCCTTATCATAGGTTGAGTAGTTTCAAATCTGTGATCAGGAAAAATTGATGAGATTGAACTATATAAAACATGCATAAGAAATTATGTTTTATGGAGTCTAATAATATTTATGTACAAGGGAAAAGATTAATTGATATATTACTTAAAAGTTTGTGAGAATCAGATTATGATGCTTTTGATAAAAATAAAAGAGTGATTAGAAATACTGTCGGTGTGATCTCATCACAAATTAAACTGAAAAAGCAACATGATTTAATTTAAAGGTACGGCCTTTGTGATCATACCATTTCTTTCAAATGTGTTTCACCAGGCATTTATTCGCTAGCTAGCTCATACCACTAAATTGATACCCCGCCTGTTAAAAGATGCAAATTTCACATATCATACTTAATTTCAAATCCAAAACGCACCAAATTGTCCAACCAAAGCATGATTGATTCACATAAACATGAATCAATCATATTTTGTTAGAACATGTTCTAACCCAAACCTATTTTTCTCTTTATCACAAGTTGGGCAGCCTTTCCAAGGTTGATATCGTCCTTATCATAGGTTGAGTAGTTTCAAATCTGTGATCAGGAAAAACTGATGAGATTGAACTATATAAAACATGCATAAGAAATTATGTTTTATGGAGTCTAATAATATTTATGTACAAGGGAAAAGATTAATTGATATATTACTTAAAAGTTTGTGAGAATCAGATTATGATGCTTTTGATAAAAATAAAAGAGTGATTAGAAATACTGTCGGTGTGATCTCATCACAAATTAAACTGAAAAGGCAACATGATTTAGTTTAAAGGTACGGCCTTTGTGATCTTACCATTTCCTTCAAATGTGTTTCACCAGGCATTTATTCGCTAGCCAGCTCATACCACCAAATTGATACCCCGCTTGTTATAAGATACAAATTTCACATATCATACTTAATTTAAAATCTAAAACGCACCAAATTGACCAACCAAAGCATGATTGATTCACATAAACATGAATCAATCATATTTTGTAAGAACATGTTCTGACCCAAACCTATTTTTGTCCTTATCACAAGTTGGGCAGCCTTTCCAAGGTTGATATCGTCCTTATCATAGGTTGAGTAGTTTCAAATCTTTGATCAGGAAAAAGTGATGAGATTGAACTATATAAAACATGCATAAGAAATTATGTTTTATGGAGTCTAATAATATTTATGTACAAGGGAAAAGATTAATTGATATATTACTTAAAAGTTTGTGAGAATCAGATTATGATGCTTCTGATAAAAAGAAAAGAGTGATTAGAAATACTGTCGGTGTGATCTCACCACAAATTAAACTGAAATAGCAACATGATTTAGTTTAAAGGTACGGCCTTTGTGATCTTACCATTTCCTTCAAATGTGTTTCACTAGGCATTTATTCGCAAGCCAGCTCATACCACTAAATAGATACCCCGCTTGTTAAAAGATGAAAATTTCACATATCATACTTAATTTCAAATCCAAAACGCACCAAATTGACCAACCAAATCATGATTGATTCACATAAACATGAATCAATCATATTTTGTTAGAACATGTTCTGACCCAAACCTATTTTGGTCCTTATCACAAGTTGGGCAGCCTTTCCAAGGTTGATATCGTCCTTATCATAGGTTGAGTAGTTTCAAATCTGTGATCAGGAAAAATTGATGAAATTGAACTATATAAAACATGCATAAGAAATTATGTTTAATGGAGTCTAATAATATTTATGTACAAGGGAAAAGATTAATTGATATATTACTTAAAAGTTTGTGAGAATCAGATTATGATGCTTCTGATAAAAAGAAAAGAGTGATTAGAAATACTGTCGGTGTGATCTCACCACAAATTAAACTGAAATAGCAACATGATTTAGTTTAAAGGTACGGCCTTTGTGATCTTACCATTTCCTTCAAATGTGTTTCACTAGGCATTTATTCGCAAGCCAGCTCATACCACTAAATAGATACCCCGCTTGTTAAAAGATGAAAATTTCACATATCATACTTAATTTCAAATCCAAAACGCACCAAATTGACCAACCAAATCATGATTGATTCACATAAACATGAATCAATCATATTTTGTTAGAACATGTTCTGACCCAAACCTATTTTATTCCTTATCACAAGTTGGGCAGCCTTTCCAAGGTTGATATCGTCCTTATCATAGGTTGAGTAGTTTCAAATCTGTGATCAGGAAAAATTGATGAAATTGAACTATATAAAACATGCATAAGAAATTATGTTTTATGGAGTCTAATAATATTTATGTACAAGGGAAAAGATTAATTGATATATTACTTAAAAGTTTGTGAGAATCAGATTATTATGCTTCTGATAAACAGAATAGAGTGATTAGAAATACTGTCGGTGTGATCTCACCACAAATTAAACTGAAAAAGCAACATGATTGAGTTTAGAGGTATGGCCTTTGTGATCTTACCATTTCCTTCAAATGTCTTTCACCAGGCATTTATTCGCTAGCCAGCTCATACCACCAAATTGATACCCCGCCTGTTAAAAGATGCAAATTTCACATATCATACTTAATTTAAAATCCAAAACGCACCAAATTGACCAACCAAAGCATGATTGATTCACATAAACATGAATCAGTCATATTTTGTTAGAACATGTTCTGACCCAAACCTATTTTGCTCCTTATCACAAGTTGGGCAGCCTTTCCAAGGTTGATATCGTCCTTATCATAGGTTGAGTAGTTTCAAATCTGTGATCAGGAAAAAGTGATGAGATTGAACTATATAAAACATGCATAAGAAATTATGTTTTATGGAGTCTAATAATATTTATGTACAAGGGAAAAGATTAATTGATATATTACTTAAAAGTTTGTGAGAATCAGATTATGATGCTTCTGATAAAAAGAAAAGAGTGATTAGAAATACTATCGGTGTGATCTCACCACAAATTAAATTGAAAAAGCAACATGATTTAGTTTAAAGGTACGGCCTTTGTGATATTACCATTTTCTTCAAATGTGTTTCACCAGGCATTTATTCGCTAGCCAGCTCATACCACTAAATTGATACCCCGCCAGTTAAAAGATGAAAATTTCACATATCATACTTAATTTCAAATCCAAAACGCACCAAATTGACCAACCAAATCATGATTGTTTCACAAAAACATGAATCAATCATATTTTGTTAAAACATGTTCTGACACAAACCTATTTTGATCCGTATCACAAGTTGGGCAACCTTTCCAAGGTTGATATCGTCCTTATCATAGGTTGAGTAGTTTCAAATCTGTGATCAGGAAAAATTGATGAGATTGAACTATATAAAACATGCATAAGAAATTATGTTTTATGGAGTCTAATAATATTTATGTACAAGGGAAAAGATTAATTGATATATTACTTAAAAGTTTGTGAGAATCAGATTTTGATGCTTCTGATAAAAAGAAAAGAGTGATTAGAAATACTGTCGGTGTGATCTCATCACAAATTAAACTGAAAAAGCAACATGATTTAATTTAAAGGTACGGCCTTTGTGATCATACCATTTCCTTCAAATGTGTTTCACCAGGCATTTATTCGCTAGCTAGCTCATACCACTAAATTGATACCCCGCCTGTTAAAAGATGCAAATTTCACATATCATACTTAATTTCAAATCCAAAACGCACCAAATTGTCCAACCAAAGCATGATTGATTCACATAAACATGAATCAATCATATTTTGTTAGAACATGTTCTAACCCAAACCTATTTTGCTCTTTATCACAAGTTGGGCAGCCTTTCCAAGGTTGATATCGTCCTTATCATAGGTTGAGTAGTTTCAAATCTGTGATCAGGAAAAAGTGATGAGATTGAACTATATAAAACATGCATAAGAAATTATGTTTTATGGAGTCTAATAATATTTATGTACAAGGGAAAAGATTAATTGATATATTACTTAAAAGTTTGTGAGAATCAGATAATGATGCTTTTGATAAAAATAAAAGAGTGATTAGAAATACTATCGGTGTGATCTCATCACAAATTAAATTGAAAAGGCAACATGATTTAGTTTAAAGGTACGGCCTTTGTGATCTTACCATTTCCTTCAAATGTGTTTCACCAGGCATTTATTCGCTAGCCAGCTCATACCACCAAATTGATACCCCGCTTGTTATATGATACAAATTTCACATATCATACTTAATTTAAAATCCAAAACGCACCAAATTGACCAACCAAAGCATGATTGATTCACATAAACATGAATCAATCATATTTTGTAAGAACATGTTCTGACCCAAACCTATTTTTGTCCTTATCACAAGTTGGGCAGCCTTTCCAAGGTTGATATCGTCCTTATCATAGGTTGAGTAGTTTCAAATCTGTGATCAGGAAAAAGTGATGAGATTGAACTATATAAAACATGCATAAGAAATTATGTTTTATGGAGTCTAATAATATTTATGTACTAGGGAAAAGATTAATTGATATATTACTTAAAAGTTTGTGAGAATCAGATTATGATGCTTCTGATAAAAAGAAAAGAGTGATTAGAAATGTTGTCGGTGTGATCTCACCACAAATTAAATTGAAAAAGCAACATGATTTAGTTTAAAGGTACGGCCGTTGTGATCTTACCATTTCCTTCAAATGTGTTTCACCAGGCATTTATTCGCTAGCCAGCTCATACCACTAAATTGATACCCCGCCAGTTAAAAGAAGAAAATTTCACATATCATACTTAATTTCAAATCCAAAACGCACCAAATTGACCAACCAAATCATGATTGTTTCACAAAAACATGAAACAATCATATTTTGTTAAAACATGTTCTGACACAAACCTATTTTGGTCCGTATCACAAGTTGGGCAACCTTTCCAAGGTTGATATCGTCCTTATCATAGGTTGAGTAGTTTCAAATCTGTGATCAGGAAAAATTGATGAGATTAAACTATATAAAACATGCATAAGAAATTATGTTTTATGGAGTCTAATAATATTTATGTACAAGGGAAAAGATTAATTGATATATTACTTCAAAGTTTGTGAGAATCAGATTATGATGCTTCTGATAAAAAGAAAAGAGTGATTAGAAATACTATCGGTGTGATCTCACCACAAATTAAACTGAAAAAGCGACATGATTTAGTTTAAAGGTACGGCCTTTGTGATCTTACCATTTCCTTCAAATGTGTTTCACCATGCATTTATTCGCTAGCCAGCTCATACCACCAAATTGATACCCCGCCTGTAAAAAGATGCAAATTTCACATATCATACTTAATTTAAAAGCCAAAACGCACCAAATTGACCAACCAAAGCATGATTGATCACATAAACATGAATCAATCATATTTTGTTAGAACATGTTCTGACCCAAACCTATTTTGCTCCTTATCACAAGTTGGGCAGCCTTTCCAAGGTTGATATCGTCCTTATCATAGGTTGAGTAGTTTCAAATCTGTGATCAGGAAAAAGTGATGAGATTGAACTATATAAAACATGCATAAGAAATTATGTTTTATGGAGTCTAATAATATTTATGTACAAGGGAAAAGATTAATTGATATATTACTTAAAAGTTTGTGAGAATCAGATTATGATGCTTCTGATAAAAAGAAAAGAGTGATTAGAAATACTGTCGGTGTGATCTCACCACAAATTAAACTGAAAAAGCAACATGATTTAGTTTAAAGGTACGGCCTTTGTGATCTTACGATTTCCTTCAAATGTGTTTCACCATGCATTTATTCGCTAGCCAGCTCATACCACCAAATTGATACCCCGCCTGTTAAAAGAAGCAAATTTCACATATCATACTTAATTTCAAATCCAAAACGCACCAAATTGACCAACCAATTCATGATTGATTCACATAAACATGAATCAATCATATTTTGTTAGAACATGTTCTGACCCAAACCTATTTGGTCCTTATCACAAGTTGGGCAGCCTTTCTGTCACACCCTCAAAATCCACTAACGGAGTTTTACCGTCAGAGGGTGTGAACTGGCAGGATCGGAATCATTAGTTATAATCAAACCAAGGAAAAACGTTTAAATGAAAGTAAGTGCGGAAGCGTAAAACCTTAATTCAAAAGTTGCGTCACGCAGGACGACTTAAAACCAAATGTAACTGTTAAAATTAAGTTTGCAGAATAAAAGTGTTTTCATTAATGCATGCTCCTAAACCGCGCGCCCGCCTCGGCTACCTGAGAATAACATACTAAAAGTGTCAACACAAGGTTGGTGAGTTCACAAGTAAAATAAGATAAATCGTTTAGCGTTTTGCGTAACCTCGTTACGACGTTTAAATGTTGCGTAACCCCGTTACGACGTTTGAGTGTGTAATCACGTTACAGCGTTTAAGTGTGTAACCACGTTACAGCGTTTAAGTGTGTAACCACGTTACAGCGTTTAAGTGTTTTGCATTACCAGATAGTGTTATGTCAAATTATATATCGATAGGTAGCTAATCTATACAACAAGTATCGCTAAGTGGTTCGCGACCGAAGCTGACTGTTTATCAAGTGCCCGTCACCAGGTCCTCCAGACCATGGTAAGTGTTAGCCAAAATTTACACCCACTCAACCTCCAGTTGAGCTTAGCGTCGGGTGGGGTTTGTCAAACCCAGTAGTACTACCCAAAAGTGACTCGCTATTCCAAATATTAACCGGTCCGATGTGTGGGACTTCAAATGTTATGTATGCCGCTTAGCCTTTACAAGTGATATATAATTTATAACAAAATCTTTCATATGCGTTTATCTCAGAAAATATGTTTATCGGAGTATGTTATCTCCCCCAAGTGAAAAACGTTTGAAAACAGTTTAAGAGTGGGGTAAGTGAACTCACTGTTTGCGAAGAATATCCGATCTAGATCACCGAGTGATGCGCGTCGTAGAAAACTCTCTAGCGTTCTAAAATAACAAAGAGATTTTCTAAGTATCGGAATGTTTAACGAGTCTCTAGACTCGGCACATAATACCTATGCACGTAACATGTTTCGTGTTTCGTTTGTGAATCGTGTGTGACTTAAACAAGTAAAATTGTGATACGATACATGAGTGAGCAATTACTTTCGTGTCACGTACTAATAATGTATATCACTAGCAATTATTCCCGTAAGGGCATTTTGGTCAACAAACAAAGACTAACTAACCATTATTCCCCATAAGGGCAATTTGGTCAATTCATGGCAATCAACTAACAACTATTCCCCGCAAGGGTATTTTGGTCAAAATACAACAATTTTATAAAAACTATCATATTTCATGCATTCCTATACAACTCAGCAGCTAGTTTCGTTATGACAGAATTTCTACTTGAAAGATTGCACTAGCTCACCGATCATAACGTCTCAATTAATTCACCAAAAATCACCACAGAAGCATACATATCTTAGGTTTCCAGAACATATTTCATCTTATTTTTATTCCACATATTTTTCTTATAATGACCAAAACATTACAGCAAACTCATATCAGTCAGATTCATGCGCAACAGAATGTTATTTACAATTCCCGTTAAACGAAAAATCCAATAAATGCAAGACCACTTGGGTTTGGTTCCTAACTCAGTGAGTCAACCTCCAGAAGTGGAACCAACCCAATTTGTCTCGTAATTCATGAGATATAACATTTACAACATAACCTAACAGCAGGTCTAACAGCTCAGCTTTGCATCACGTTTTTGTAAAATCATAAAAGTATACTTCCACTTATCCAAAAATTACGAATTTATACTTCACAGAAACTAGACTCAACCTAGTTTACTGCAGTACCCACAATCTCAATCAATTTTCACGTTTACAGTTCGTTACAGTCAGTTAAACATCGTATATACGTTCTGTCCAGAATCTGTTCACATCAAAACTCATCATAATAACAATCTATGAACTATCATGCATCCATATAACCCTCTAGACACTATAACTACTATCCATGCATATCAATCACACCATACATACAAGATTAGGGTTTTATTTGAACTCACAATCAAGGACACAACAATTAACATGCAATACTATCAAACTAGTTATCAATCATCATCAATTAAATCAAGAATCACATGAATATCATAATACCAAGAAATCAGCCATAAAGGTTTACAATTAACCCAATAAAACTAACAATTAAACATAGAGGATACATAGAATAGTTGTGTATACCTTCCTAGCACCTTAATCTTCAATCAAACTTGAAAGATCTTGATTGTGTGTGTGTGTATATTAATCGATCTCAAGGAAATAAAGGGAGGGGATGGCTGCCAATTTTTGTAGGGGAATAGGTAGGAGGTTAGGGTTTAGGTTTACCATGTATTTATAAAGGAATATGTTACACTTTGGCCCCTCAACTCCTAAGTATTACTTTTTCTAGAACCTTCTATCATAACTTGCACATTAAGTTAACATTAAGTATTACTTTTTCTAGAACATTCTATCATAACTTGCACATTAAATTAACATGACAATAATATTATCACATAACACATAATCCTAACACATAATTATCACATAATTAGTGTTTTAGTGTTTTTCGTTTATTCATCAATCGTTTGCGTTTCGGTGCAAATCCCGAAAGACTACTACACATGTAGTAAGTGTTAAGCGTCATTTAAACCCTAGTTTAAATGTAATGAGGTTTGCGTTTAGATTCAATAATCTAAAGTTTGAATTGACGGAGTTGCGTTAACGGAGTTAACCTGAAATTGACGATTGTCACATCATTCCCATGTTAAAGAATTTTCGTCCCGAAAATTTGAGTCAAGTCGTGATGAGTGTCTGAAAAAGTAAGAAAAATTTTCAGTTTGTCATATCATCCCCTAGTAGAAAGAAATTTCGTCCCGAAATTTAATTCATACCTCCGGTGATTTCTGACGGTTTGCCGGGTTTCGCGGTTTTCTATGTTTGGTCAGCCCTTCAAAAAGGTGAGGATACTTTTTCATCATTTGATTCTCGCGTTCCCACGTGAACTCCGGTCCACGTCTCGAGTTCCAATGAACTTTAACAATTAGAATTTTGCTGTGCTTGAGCGTTTTGGTTTCCCAATCCAAAACCTCAACTGGTTCTTCAACGAAGCGTAACTGTTCATCAACTTGTAGTTCCTCCAAAGGGACTACTTGAGTTTCATCGGATAGGCATGTGAAAAACATTGTGTACACTACTGAGTTCTGCTGGTAAGTCCAGTCGGTACGCCACTGGACCAACGCGTTCCGTTATCCGATAAGGACCAACATATCGTGGGTTGAGTTTGTTTCGCTTTCCAAAGCGAACCACACCTTTCCAAGGTGAGACTTTGAGTAACACTCGATCGTTTACTTGAAATTCGAGAGGTTTTCGGCGCTTGTCAGCGTAACTCATTTGGCGATCACGTGCTGCTGCCATGCGGTTTCGGATTTGAACAATCTTTTCCGAAGTTTCGAGTACCAGTTCTGGACCAGTGATTTGGCTGTCACCCACCTCTGCCCAGCAGAGCGGTGATCGACACTTCCGTCCGTCTAGTGCTTCAAACGGTGCTGCGTTAATACTTGCGTGGTAGCTGTTATTATACGAAAACTCTACCAAAGGTAAGTGGGGTTCCCAACTTTTTCCGAAATCCAACACGCATGCACGCAACATGTCCTCCTGGGTCTGAATAGTCCGTTCACTTTGCCCATCCGTCTGAGGATGGTATGCTGTACTCATATCGAGACGGGTGCCCAGTGCGCTTTGCAGCGACTTCCAAAAGTGCGAGGTGAAACGAGAATCTCGATCGGAAATGATCGAGACAGGCACTCCGTGTCTAGACACCACTTCTTTCATGTATACATGAGTCAGTCTTTCCATTTTGTCCGTTTCCTTAATTGTTAGGAAGTGTGCCGATTTAGTCAACCGGTCAACGATCACCCAGATGGTATCGCATCCCGTCGGTGTCTTAGGCAAACCCGTAATAAAGTCCATTGAGATTTGTTCCCATTTCCACATTGGGAGTTCCGGTTGTTGCAGTAGACCAGATGGTTTCTGGTATTCTATCTTGACTCTGGCACAAGTCAAGCATTTGCTCACGTAGGTGGCAATGTCGGCTTTCATGTTCGGCCACCAGTAAAGTTCCTTTAAATCATGATACATTTTATCTGAGCCAGGGTGGATAGAATATCGGGACTTGTGAGCTTCGTCCATCACTAGAGTTCTCAACTCTCCGTATCGTGGAACCCAAATCCGGTTCTCAAAATATCGGACCCCGTCCGATCTGGTTTCAAGTTGCTTGCTCATGCCCCGCATGAGTTCCGATGGAAGATTATCATCTTTCAAAGCTTCCAGTTGCGCATCGCGAATCTGATCGGGTAAGCTGGCATGAATCGTGAGTTGCAATGCTCTCACTCGTCTGGGTTTATCTGTTTCTTTCCTGCTGAGGGCGTCGGCCACCACATTGGCCTTGCCAGGGTGGTACTTGATGGCACAATCATAATCTTTAAGCAGCTCGACCCAACGACGCTGTCGCATGTTCAGCTCTTTCTGATCGTAGATATGTTGGAGACTCTTGTGGTCGGTGTAAATGGTAAACTTGGTACCGTACAAGTAATGCCTCCATATCTTTAGAGCAAACACTACAGCTCCGAGTTCCAAATCGTGGGTCGTGTAGTTCTTCTCGTGAACCCGTAGTTGTCTAGAGGCGTAGGCTATAACCTTCTCGAGTTGCATCAGCACACAACCGAGACCTTGTATAGATGCGTCACAGTGTACCTCAAAATTTTCCGTTCCCTCGGGGAGGGCTAAAATAGGGGCGCTACAAAGCTTGGTTTTCAACAGTTGAAAAGCGGTTTCTTGCGCGTCACCCCAGTTGTACTTAGTGCCCTTGTGAGTCAAAGCGGTGAGGGGTTGAGCAATCTTTGAAAATCCCTAGATGAAACGCCGATAGTAGCCGGCCAGTCCTAGGAATTGCCGCACCTCAGTCGGAGTCTTAGGTGCTTCCCAGTTTTTGATGGCCTCTACCTTACCGGGATCGACATGGATACCATTCTCGTTGATCACATGTCCTAAAAAGTGAACCTCGCGAAGCCAAAATTCACATTTCGAGAGTTTAGCATACAGTTGTTCCTTCTTCAGTAGTTCCAGAATTATCCTTAAGTGCTCTTCGTGGTCAGTCTCGTTCTTGGAATAGACGAGAATATCATCGATGAAAACAATCACGAACTTGTCGAGGTACGCCTTGCATACTCGATTCATGAGATCCATAAATACGGCTGGTGCGTTGGTTAGGCCAAAAGACATAACTGAAAACTCGTAGTGACCATACCGTGTTCTGTAAGCCGTCTTTGAAATATCATCTTCGCGCACTCTCAGCTGGTGGTAACCGGATCGTAGATCGATCTTCGAGTAGTAACTCGATCCCTGAAGCTGGTCAAACAAATCATCAATTCGGGGTAAAGGATAACGGTTCTTGACCGTCACCTTGTTCAATTCCCGGTAGTCGATGCACATTCGGAAAGTCCCGTCTTTCTTTCGGACAAACAAGACAGGGGCTCCCCATGGCGATGAGCTAGGTCGGATAAAACCTTTATCCAACAAATCTTGCAACTGGGTGGACAACTCCTGAAGTTCCGCCGGTGCGAGCCGATACGGGGCTCGTGCTATGGGTGCTGCACCGGGTGTCAACTCGATCTGAAATTCGACTTGACGAATAGGAGGGAGTCCAGGTAAATCCTCCGGGAAAACTTCCGGAAAGTCTCGCACAACCGGTATGTCTTCAATTCGTTTCTCCTCCGCGGGTTTCTCAACAATCTGCGCCAAAACTGCCGGATGACCCTTTCGTAAATACTTCTGTGCCTTCATAAGGGTAATGACGCTGGTGGTCATGCCGCTTCTCTCGCCTCGGACCGGAATGATCTCGCCAGAAGGGGTGGTAATATGGACTATCTTATCATGGTATATAATCTCCGCTCGGTTCTCGGATAACCAGTCCATGCCGACAACGACATCGAAACTACTAAGCGTAAAAGGAATAAGGTCGATGTCAAAGACATGACCTGACAGTTTCAACTTACATCCCGCAAGTATATGAGTTGTTACTACAGTTTTACCGTTAGCTAATTCAACAGGAAACTTAGCGTCTAACGGGGTTGGAGTAAGGTTTAAAAGTTGGCTAAAGGCCTTTGACACAAAACTCCTATCAGCTCCAGTGTCAAACAAAACAGAAGCAAAACAATCGTTTACAGGGAACTTACCAGACACCACATGCGGATCTCTGCGGGCTTGACCTGATCCAATCACAAACGCTCTTCCTTTGCCATTTCCTCCACCGTTACTGCCACTTCCATTACCCCTATTATTGTCATTCTGTTTCAGCTTGGGGCAATCTTTCCGGAAATGACCTTCCTGTCCACATTCAAAACATCCCTTAGTCGTCATCGGTGGCTTAGGAGCACCCTTCGCCGCAAGGTCAACTCTACATTCCTTCGCTTGGTGACCTATCTTTCCGCATCTTTGACACTTGACACGGTCACACTGACCAACATGATGATAGTTGCACCTATTGCACTTTGGATATCTCCCAGCATATCCGCTCGAACCCTGCCCGCTACCGTTGTTATTGTTGTTGTGACTTTGATTGTTAAAGCTCCGAGTGAATTCGGGCTTACGGTAGTGTTGTTGCGGTGGGAGGTTCGAGGATGAGGATCTGGTGTTGTCAAACTTCCTCTTTCCGCTGCTCGGGTTGCTGTTGCTGTTGTTGTCATTACTCGGGTTGTCACGGGCCTTAGTGGTTGAACCCCTAGGTGGTAACGCACCTTGGGCCACTGCTTGATCCGTCAGTTTGTGAGCTAACCGGATCGCTTGTTGTATCGCGGCTGGTCTGGAAGACGTCACCATGCCCTGAATCTGCGGTGCTAACCCATCAATGTACATTTCAATCCTCTTACTCGGCGGATCTACCATCCGTGGACACATCACCGCTAACTCGTGAGAACGGGTAGTGTAGGCTTCGATTTCCGAACCCACCATCTTCAATGACCAAAATTCCGACTCCAACTTTGAAATCTCCTCCCTCGGACAATACTCTTCTCGCATCAAGTCTTTGAACTCCTCTCAGTTCATAGCGTTAGCTAGTTCCAATCCAAGAATTTGCACATTTGCACATCGTCTGAGGACACCTCTGAGTGTGCCTCCTCCTCAGCCGGTTCTTCTTCAGGCTCCTCCTCGGGATCTTCCTCGGGGTCCTCCTCAGGTTCCTCTTCAGGATCTTCTTCAGGATCTGCCTCAGGCTCGGCCTCAGACTCTGCCTCGGGTTCGGCTGCGTTCTGAGCAAGTTGCATTTGTAGGTCATCGCAACGCTCGAGTGCTATCTCGGTTCGGGTCCTTGCTTCTTGGAGTTGCTCTTGCAAGTCTATCATCTCGGCTTGCATCTTCATCATAACCTTCGTTTGTTGCTCACTAGTCTCTTGCATTTCTTTCATTGCCGCTGCCATGCGGGCAATCTCCTCCTGAGTCTCGGTTCCGTCTTTAAACAGTCTGGAAACATTTTCTCTCGTGTAGCGCATGTAACCCACATCACGCTCCCAACAAGAAACGACAGCTGCGAGAACTCGCTCCACAGGTTCGGTTATGGGTGGTAGGGTGTTGGGATAAGCATGGTGGTTCGGGTGAGGTAACGGGGGAACTTGTTCGCGATAGACCATACGTCTGATCATGTTAGGGTACCAATCCCAACTAACGTCGTTTTCGTAAATGCCTCCGGATAGGCGGTACCTCTTTGGTGCGGGTGTTTCGAGTTCCGGGACTACTCGGGGTGGCAATGCGGTAGGTAATTGCGGTTCCTTCCCGTGAGCATGAGTCATCAGATCGGACGATGATGAGGATGGCGTCGACATCTCTACAGGTATGCCGTGTATGCGCGCGTATGAGTGAAAGAGGTAAAGAGATAAGACAACAAAGACTACACAAACCTATGCAGTGCGTATCATTATAACTAATGGGTCGTCGCGGTTATAGTCTAGTATGCATGCAGCTTCTAGTTCGCTATAACCAATGGCTCTGATACCAATCTGTCACACCCTCAAAATCCACTAACGGAGTTTTACCGTCAGAGGGTGTGAACTGGCAGGATCGGAATCATTAGTTATAATCAAACCAAGGAAAAACGTTTAAATGAAAGTAAGTGCGGAAGCGTAAAACCTTAATTCAAAAGTTGCGTCACGCAGGACGACTTAAAACCAAATGTAACTGTTAAAATTAAGTTTGCAGAATAAAAGTGTTTTCATTAATGCATGCTCCTAAACCGCGCGCCCGCCTCGGCTACCTGAGAATAACATACTAAAAGTGTCAACACAAGGTTGGTGAGTTCACAAGTAAAATAAGATAAATCGTTTAGCGTTTTGCGTAACCTCGTTACGACGTTTAAATGTTGCGTAACCCCGTTACGACGTTTGAGTGTGTAATCACGTTACAGCGTTTAAGTGTGTAACCACGTTACAGCGTTTAAGTGTGTAACCACGTTACAGCGTTTAAGTGTTTTGCATTACCAGATAGTGTTATGTCAAATTATATATCGATAGGTAGCTAATCTATACAACAAGTATCGCTAAGTGGTTCGCGACCGAAGCTGACTGTTTATCAAGTGCCCGTCACCAGGTCCTCCAGACCATGGTAAGTGTTAGCCAAAATTTACACCCACTCAACCTCCAGTTGAGCTTAGCGTCGGGTGGGGTTTGTCAAACCCAGTAGTACTACCCAAAAGTGACTCGCTATTCCAAATATTAACCGGTCCGATGTGTGGGACTTCAAATGTTATGTATGCCGCTTAGCCTTTACAAGTGATATATAATTTATAACAAAATCTTTCATATGCGTTTATCTCAGAAAATATGTTTATCGGAGTATGTTATCTCCCCCAAGTGAAAAACGTTTGAAAACAGTTTAAGAGTGGGGTAAGTGAACTCACTGTTTGCGAAGAATATCCGATCTAGATCACCGAGTGATGCGCGTCGTAGAAAACTCTCTAGCGTTCTAAAATAACAAAGAGATTTTCTAAGTATCGGAATGTTTAACGAGTCTCTAGACTCGGCACATAATACCTATGCACGTAACATGTTTCGTGTTTCGTTTGTGAATCGTGTGTGACTTAAACAAGTAAAATTGTGATACGATACATGAGTGAGCAATTACTTTCGTGTCACGTACTAATAATGTATATCACTAGCAATTATTCCCGTAAGGGCATTTTGGTCAACAAACAAAGACTAACTAACCATTATTCCCCATAAGGGCAATTTGGTCAATTCATGGCAATCAACTAACAACTATTCCCCGCAAGGGTATTTTGGTCAAAATACAACAATTTTATAAAAACTATCATATTTCATGCATTCCTATACAACTCAGCAGCTAGTTTCGTTATGACAGAATTTCTACTTGAAAGATTGCACTAGCTCACCGATCATAACGTCTCAATTAATTCACCAAAAATCACCACAGAAGCATACATATCTTAGGTTTCCAGAACATATTTCATCTTATTTTTATTCCACATATTTTTCTTATAATGACCAAAACATTACAGCAAACTCATATCAGTCAGATTCATGCGCAACAGAATGTTATTTACAATTCCCGTTAAACGAAAAATCCAATAAATGCAAGACCACTTGGGTTTGGTTCCTAACTCAGTGAGTCAACCTCCAGAAGTGGAACCAACCCAATTTGTCTCGTAATTCATGAGATATAACATTTACAACATAACCTAACAGCAGGTCTAACAGCTCAGCTTTGCATCACGTTTTTGTAAAATCATAAAAGTATACTTCCACTTATCCAAAAATTACGAATTTATACTTCACAGAAACTAGACTCAACCTAGTTTACTGCAGTACCCACAATCTCAATCAATTTTCACGTTTACAGTTCGTTACAGTCAGTTAAACATCGTATATACGTTCTGTCCAGAATCTGTTCACATCAAAACTCATCATAATAACAATCTATGAACTATCATGCATCCATATAACCCTCTAGACACTATAACTACTATCCATGCATATCAATCACACCATACATACAAGATTAGGGTTTTATTTGAACTCACAATCAAGGACACAACAATTAACATGCAATACTATCAAACTAGTTATCAATCATCATCAATTAAATCAAGAATCACATGAATATCATAATACCAAGAAATCAGCCATAAAGGTTTACAATTAACCCAATAAAACTAACAATTAAACATAGAGGATACATAGAATAGTTGTGTATACCTTCCTAGCACCTTAATCTTCAATCAAACTTGAAAGATCTTGATTGTGTGTGTGTGTATATTAATCGATCTCAAGGAAATAAAGGGAGGGGATGGCTGCCAATTTTTGTAGGGGAATAGGTAGGAGGTTAGGGTTTAGGTTTACCATGTATTTATAAAGGAATATGTTACACTTTGGCCCCTCAACTCCTAAGTATTACTTTTTCTAGAACCTTCTATCATAACTTGCACATTAAGTTAACATTAAGTATTACTTTTTCTAGAACATTCTATCATAACTTGCACATTAAATTAACATGACAATAATATTATCACATAACACATAATCCTAACACATAATTATCACATAATTAGTGTTTTAGTGTTTTTCGTTTATTCATCAATCGTTTGCGTTTCGGTGCAAATCCCGAAAGACTACTACACATGTAGTAAGTGTTAAGCGTCATTTAAACCCTAGTTTAAATGTAATGAGGTTTGCGTTTAGATTCAATAATCTAAAGTTTGAATTGACGGAGTTGCGTTAACGGAGTTAACCTGAAATTGACGATTGTCACACTTTCCAAGGTTGATATCGTCCTTATCATAGGTTGAGTAGTTTCAAATCTGGGATCAGGAAAAATTGATGAGATTGAACTATATAAAACATGCATAAGAAATTATGTTTTATGGAGTCTAATAATATTTATGTAAAAGGGAAAAGATTAATTGATATATTACTTAAAAGTTTGTGAGAATCAGATTATTATGCTTTTGATAAAAAGAATTGAGTGATTAGAAATACTGTCGGTGTGATCTCACCACAAATTTAACTGAAAAAGCAACATGATTTAGTTTAGAGGTACGCCCTTTATGATCTTACCATTTCCTTCAAATGTATTTCACCAGGCATTTATTCGCTAGCCAGCTCATACCACCAAATTGATACCCCGCTTGTTAAAAGATACAAATTTCACATATCATACTTAATTTAAAATCCAAAACGCACCAAATTGACCAACCAAAGCATGATTGATTCACATAAACATGAATAATCATATTTTGTAAGAACATGTTCTGACCCAAACCTATTTTGCTCCTTATCACAAGTTGGGCAGCCTTTCCAAGGTTGATATCGTCCTTATCATAGGTTGAGTAGTTTCAAATCTGTGATCAGGAAAAAGTGATGTGATTGAACTATATAAAACATGCATAAGAAATTATGTTTTATGGAGTCTAATAATATTTATGTACAAGGGAAAAGATTAATTGATATATTACTTAAAAGTTTGTGAGAATCAGATTATGATGCTTTTGATAAAAATAAAAGAGTGATTAGAAATACTGTCGGTGTGATCTCATCACAAATTAAACTGAAAAAGCAACATGATTTAGTTTATAGGTAAGGCCTTTGTGATCTTACCATTTCCTTCAAATGTGTTTCACCAGGCATTTATTCGCTAGCCAGCTCATACCACCAAATTGATACCCCGCTTGTTATAAGATACAAAGTTCACATATCATACTTAATTTAAAATCCAAAACGCACCAAATTGACCAACCAAAGCATGATTGATTCACATAAACATGAATCAATCATATTTTGTAAGAACATGTTCTGACCCAAACCTATTTTGCTCCTTATCACAAGTTGGGCAGCCTTTCCAAGGTTGATATCGTCCTTATCATAGGTTGAGTAGTTTCAAATCTGTGATCAGGAAAAAGTGATGAGATTGAACTATATAAAACATGCATAAGAAATTATGTTTTTTGGAGTCTAATAATATTTATGTACAAGGGAAAAGATTAATTGATATATTACTTAAAAGTTTGTGAGAATCAGATTATGATGCTTCTGATAAAAAGAAAAGAGTGATTAGAAATACTGTCGTTGTGATCTCACCACAAATTAAATTGAAAAAGCAACATGATTTAGTTTAAAGGTACGGCCTTTGTGATCTTACCATTTCCTTCAAATGTGTTTCACCAGGCATTTATTCGCTAGCCAGCTCTTACCACTAAATTGATACCCCGCTAGTTAAAAGATGAAAATTTCACATATCATACTTAATTTCAAATCCAAAACGCACCAAATTGACCAACCAAATCATGATTGTTTCACAAAAACATGAATCAATCATATTTTGTTAGAACATGTTCTGACACAAACCTATTTTGGTCCGTATCACAAGTTGGGTAGCCTTTCCAAGGTTGATATCGTCCTTATCATAGGTTGAGTAGTTTCAAATTTGTGATCAGGAAAAATTGATGAGATTGAACTATATAAAACATGCATAAGAAATTATGTTTTATGGAGTCTAATAATATTTATGTACAAGGGAAAAGATTAATTGATATATTACTTAAAAGTTTGTGAGAATCAGATTATGATGCTTCTGATAAAAAGAAAAGAGTGATTAGAAATACTATCGGTGTGATCTCACCACAAAATAAACTGAAAAAGCAACATGATTTAGTTTAAAGGTACGGCCTTTGTGATCTTACCATTTCCTTCAAATGTGTTTCACCATGCATTTATTCGCTAGCCAGCTCATACCACCAAATTGATACCCCGCCCGTTAAAAGATGCAAATTTCACATATCATACTTAATTTAAAATCCAAAACGCACCAATTTGACCAACCAAAGCATGATTGATTATCATAAACATGAATCAATCATATTTTGTTAGAACATGTTCTGACCCAAACCTATTTTGCTCCTTATCACAAGTTGGGCAGCCTTTCCAAGGTTGATATCGTCCTTATCATAGGTTGAGTAGTTTCAAATCTGTGATCAGGAAAAAGTGATGAGATTGAACTATATAAAACATGCATAAGAAATTATGTTTTATGGAGTCTAATAATATTTATGTACAAGGGATAAGATTAATTGATATATTACTTAAAAGTTTGTGAGAATCAGATTATGATGCTTCTGATAAAAAGAAAAGAGTGATTAGAAATGCTGTCGGTGTGATCTCACCACAAATTAAATTGGAAAAGCAACATGATTTAGTTTAAAGGTACGGCCTTTGTGATCTTACCATTTCCTTCAAATGTGTTTCACTAGGCATTTATTCGCTAGCCAGCACATACCACTAAATTGATACCCCGCCAGTTAAAAGATGAAAATTTCACATATCATACTTAATTTCAAATCCAAAACGCACCAAATTGACCAACCAAATCATGATTGTTTCACATAAACATGAATCAATCATATTTTGTTAGAACATGTTCTGACCCAAAACTATTTTGCTCATTATCACAAGTTGGGCAGCCTTTCCAAGGTTGATATCGTCCTTATCATAGGTTGAGTAGTTTCAAATCTGTGATCAGGAAAAAGTGATGAGATTGAACTATATAAAACATGCATAAGAAATTATGTTTTATGGAGTCTAATAATATTTATGTACAAGAGAAAAGATTAATTGATATATTACTTAAAAGTTTGTGAGAATCAGATTATGATGCTTCTGATAAAAAGAAAAGAGTGATTAGAAATGCTGTCGGTGTGATCTCACCACAAATTAAACTGAAAAAGCAACATGATTTAGTTTAAAGGTACCGCCTTTGTGATCTTCCCATTTCCTTCAAATGTGTTTCACCAGCCATTTATTCGCTAGCCAGCTTATACCACTAAATTGATACCCCGCCAGTTAAAAGATGCAAATTTCACATCTCATACTTAATTTAAAATCCAAAATGCACACCAACCAAAGCATGATTGATTCACATAAACATGAATCAATCATATTTTGTTAGAACAGGTTCTGACCCATACCTATTTTACTCTTTATCACAAGTTGAGCAGCCTTTCCATGGTTGATATCGTCCTTATCATAGGTTGAGTAGTTTCAAATCTGTGATCAGGAAAAAGTGATGAGATTGAACTATATAAAACATGCATAAGAAATTATGTTTTATGGAGTCTAATAATATTTATGTACAAGGGAAAAGATTAATTGATATATTACTTAAAAGTTTGTGAGAATCAGATTATGATGCTTCTGATAAAAAGAAAAGAGTGATTAGAAATGCTGTCGGTGTGATCTCACCACAAATTAAACTGAAAAAGCAACATGATTTAGTCTAAAGGTACCGCCTTTGTGATCTTCCCATTTCCTTCAAATGTGTTTCACCAGGCATTTATTCGCTAGCCACCTTATACCACTAAATTGATATCCCGCCAGTTAAAAGATGCAAATTTCACATCTCATACTTAATTTAAAATCCAAAACGCACACCAACCAAAGCATGATTGATTCACATAAACATGAATCAATCATATTTTGTTAGAACAGGTTCTGACCCATACCTATTTTGCTCTTTATCACAAGTTGAGCGGCCTTTCCATGGTTGATATCGTCCTTATCATAGGTTGAGTAGTTTCAAATCTGTGATCAGGAAAAAGTGATGAGATTGAACTATATAAAACATGCATAAGAAATTATGTTTTATGGAGTCTAATAATATTTATGTACAAGGGAAAAGATTAATTGATATATTACTTAAAAGTTTGTGGGAATCAGATTATGATGCTTCTGATAAAAAGAAAAGAGTGATTAGAAATGCTGTCGGTGTGATCTCACCACAAATTAAACTGAAAAAGCAACATGATTTAGTTTAAAGGTACCGCCTTTGTGATCTTCCCATTTCCTTCAAATGTGTTTCACCAGCCATTTATTCGCTAGCCAGCTTATACCACTAAATTGATACCCCGCCAGTTAAAAGATGCAAATGTCACATCTCATACTTAATTTAAAATCCAAAATGCACACCAACCAAAGCATGATTGATTCACATAAACATGAATCAATCATATTTTGTTAGAACAGTGTAACATCCCGAAATTTAACCCGGTGACCAAAAATCTATCTTTTGTAAATAAATGATATTTTCATTATTTTAAAAGATTTCAGATATTTTATTCAAAGTTATTTCATAAAAGTTTATAGAAAAATGTTTCGTTTTACAAAATTTATGGACTCGGCTAATCTCGACCCGTAGGTAGCCAACCCGCGCCTAACCAAACCCGTAGTATATAAACGAAAGTTCTTGACACTTCCACCATTTTCACCCAACTCTTTCACTTGCACCCACCCAAACTCTCTCATTTCTAGAGAGAGAAGCTAGAGAGAGAAAGTCCTCAAATCACAAATCCAAGCCCGGAATCTTGTTCCTAATCGTTTTTGGTAAGTCCCTTTCGAAAATCATCCGTTTTCATAACCATTTTCGGCCTCAAATCGAGCAAAAACTCCCATTTTCGTAACTTGAGTTTTCGGGTCAAAAACCGACTTGTTTTGGTGTCAAAATGCAAGCTTTTGTGTTTAAAAGTACTAGGAATCGATACCCCTTTCAATCCCGAGCATTTCCATGTCAAAAACTTCGATTTTGGGTCAAAAATCTGGAAAATCTGGAAAACCCGTAGGTTTCTCCGTCGCCCAGCTTGAAGGAGTCGAATCAGACTCATTCGATCGAACCAGTCGATCGAACCAGTTCATTCGATCGAAGGAGTCGATCGAACCAGTCCAGTCAACCGAATAGGAAAGCAACCGAATGGTCTCCAACTCATTCGATCGAATGAGCTTCGTATTCGATTGAACGAGTGTCTATTCGATCGAACAAGTTCCATGTCCGACCGAACGAGTTTTCCCAAACTGGTTCGACCGAATGTGTTTCTGGTTCGATCGAGTGTGCCTCAGATTCGATCGAATGTGTGTCTATTCGATCGAATGTGTGCCTATTCGACCGAACGTGTTCCTATTCGATCGAATGTATTCTAATTCGATCGAATGTATTCTTATTCGATCGAATCAAGCCAGAACCAAGCTGTTTTCATCTTTAAAAACCCAGTTTTTGCTCGAGGTCGCGTAAACTCGTTTTCTTAGACTTATAGCACGTTGTTAACCTTATACATATGTCCAACTCTAGGCTAAGGAGATCTTCTGTAGCACCATCCTAACCCGAGATCAAGGTGAGTTCATAAACCCCTTTTCAACTGTTTTTACTTTATCAAACCACGGGGTGGAAATATGCAAAACACTTTACTTCAAACCTTTATACACTGTTTTACTCTGCTTTTACTCGCTTTCACTTATAACTTAACGTAATGTAAACACCATCACAATTACTTTACTTACTCTATAAATTTGTATCACTTTATGAACTGTTACACTATGAACCATTGTACTATGAACCATTGTACTATGAACCGTTGCACTATGAACTATATGCTCTATGAACTGTTGCTCTATGAACCACGGTCACTATCTCGACTGCTTTGGGTACTGCGGCACCCATGTAAGTCTCGCACACTCGACTGCTTTGGATACTGCGGCATCCATGTAAGTCTCGCATACTCGACGGCCTTGGATTCTGTGTGAATCCATGTAAGTCTCGCCTCACACTCGCGTGACCTCTATGTGTACTATGTGTTATTATTTGCTCTTTGGTCTATCTGTTATGTGCATTTATCTCAAGAATTGTGAACTATTGTATTGCCTTATACACGTTGTAACTCAATGATCCACGTACACGCTTTTCACACACTATTATGAACTGTACCGAACCATGTATTATACACTACGCTTTTACTTATGAACTGTCTTCTCACTTTGAAACTCATAAAACAATAAGCACAGCAAAATATGTTGTAGGAGTGGTGGGTTAGCCGCTGGTACACCCTATATATAAACCCCTACAACATGGTCTAACATGCTTGTGTATGAAGCCTTTTCCTTTTACAACAAACTTATGTTCTCACTCAACTATTTTTGTAGTTGACGCTTTCTTGCATATTTTTCAGGTAATGCTAATAGATGAAGAACAGGGATTTCTAGATGGCCTTAGGAGATGACTGAAGGCGTAGTACTAGACTTAGTATCTGTTGGACTATTGTGGTTTTATTTGTATCTTTTGAACAATGTAACTTGATTATCTATGTATGCATTTCATTTAGACTCTTAACCTGTGTTATGGCTTATTCAATCTGAGACTTCGTCCACGCCCTTGGCATTCCGCCTCTGGCCGGGGTGTGACAGATTGGTATCAGAGCCCAAGGTTATAGAGAATTAGGTATGACCTAGACTATAACTTAGGGACCATACTCTGGATAGTATCATGCATCACTTGCACATATCACACTCGCATACTTGTTAACTGTTTACGTACTACTTGCTTACTTACCAAATATTTACGTGTTACTTGCTTACCTGTTTATCTGTTTAATTAACGCTTGTCTCTCCACCCTGATCTATGTTCGAGCATGATGCCACATATCACTATATCGCCTCTTGTATCCCACCTACACATTGTTCGCTTATCTTGTGATCGCCTTACTCTATTGCTATATCCTCGATGTATCTCCTTTGCACTTGTCTCTCATTTTGTCTATTCCCAGAATGCCTCCCCGACGCGCTGATAACTCTGACTCTGCCGAGCTAGCCAACATTATCGCACAACAGATAGCTGCTGTTCTTCCTGGAATGGTGACTCAAATCGCTCAGACCATGCGAGAGGGAGTTCAACCCGCTGCAAACCAAGACCTGAACCCGAACGTTAATGCAACCGATCGACACTACAAGGCCTTCCAAAGTGCCCGACCGACGAACTTCGAAGGATTCGAAGGCGCTGCTGGTCTTCTTCAATGGTTCGAAAAGATGGAAGTTACGTTCGATATCGTTGCTTGCCCGGAAAATCTGCAAGTCCGTTTTGCTGCAAGTATGTTTCTCAAGCGCGCCCTGAACTGGTGGAACAACGAAGTCAGAACTCGTGGCCGTGAAGCTGCCAACGCTTTGTCCTGGACCGAATTCAGGGAAGTCGTCACTCGAGAGTTCGTACCCCGTAGCGAGCAGCAGAAGCTTGAAGCCGAGTTTTGGGAACATAAGATGGAAGGAGCTGATTACCAAGAATACACTGAGCGTTACCACGAGCTCGCCCTTTTGGTACCACATATGGTTACTCCCGCAGAACGTGCTGTTGAAGCTTACCTCCGTGGCCTTCCCGATTGCATGCGCGCTATCCTCATCGCAGCTGATCCCCAGACGGTCCAAGCCGCTGTTCACCTCACCGCTCTTGTGGCCCAAAGCCTAATCAAAGCCGGTCAACTATCTGACGAGCCGAATCGCAAGAAGCAGAAGGTCCTTGCCGCCACCACTACTGCCACTCAAGCTGTTCCCTTGAACGCAGTTGCTCCTGATGCCTCCAACAGACCCCGAGCGGGATACGCCGGTGCCCATCCCAAATGCCACACGTGCCAACGACATCACCCCCAGGGAGTCCAATGCTACAGATGCACCAATTGTGGACGACTCGGCCACCTAGCTAATACCTGCAGATCTGCACCTGCCGTCGCCAACAACGCCGCCCCCAACGCGAGAGCATGTTACGAGTGTGGAGCCACCGATCACCTCAGAAATCGCTGCCCCCGCATCACCGTCGAGATTCCTCCTGCAACAGGACGCGTTTACAGGATCGGAGCCGCCGCAGCCCAGCTAGATCAAGACGCCGCTCCAGGTATGTTCTTTTCCTTTCCTTTCGTCACGATTCTAACCCTTTTCTCCTTACTCTCTTCTTACGACTTTAACCCTCGCCGGAACTGCTCGCCTTTAACCTCTACACGCCCGCACGACTAGTTCAACTCGAATTCTTGACAACACCACTTATGATCAACACACTTTCCACTATTATTATCACTATTACACTTTGTACACTAAGCACTATTACACGAACCACGCACAAACGCAATGCTCTTGTATCCCTTACGCAACGACCAACGAACAAATGTGTTTCACGACCGATTGAACTATTTACGCATTTATACATTTGCTACTTATGTGATTGCCTGATTATGTGATTATGTGTAGAGTTTTCCCTTAAGCACTTACGCGATGGGGTGACAATTGCAAGGACGACGCAAGGTGAAATAACAATTATAGTCCGGAATATAATTGTTAAGTCACAGGTGCGTACGTATGCAAATGTTCCATCATGGTACTATGAGTCCTGAGCCCAATATTCGTGGAGTAAGGGCTACTCAAAGAATGTCGGAGGGGTGGTGGGTTAGCCGCTGGTACACCCTATATATAAACCTCTTCGGCAGGGCGTGTGTAGTTCTGAAGCGGGTATTGGAGGTAGGGACTTGTGGTAGTAAAGTGTGTCGCAAGTCTTGAACCCAATGGCAGTTGAGAGAGTATTCAAGGAAAGTTGTAGGAGTGGTGGGTTAGCCGATGGTACACCCTATATATAAACTCCTACAACTGGAATTGAATATGATCGAATACGAAAAATTGGAATTTAGGGCTTGTGAGGGGATAGGAGTGTCACTGTGAGCCCTAGTCCAAGATCAGCGGAAAGGAGCATTCGGGTAAAGTTGAAGGGGTGGTGGGTTAGCCGCTGGTACACCCTATATATAAACCCCTTCAGCAGTACATGAATGCGCCCGAAGCAAGTCTTGGGTGAATGCTCATAGCTTTGTGTTTGAATGAACTAAGTTGCTCTAATCACTAGAATCGCGAATGAACTATTTGTGCTCATGAACTCACTATTAGAACCACTATGCGCAATTTGTTTTCTCTCTTGGATTGATTACTCTATCTCGAACTAAGTTATCTCATGCTCAAAATTTCATAATATTTAAAAGTTAATATAGGCCATTTGGACGTTATGCATGGAAAGGGAAATTCTCAAATTACGATGAGGGAGTGGTGGGTTAGCCGATGGTACACCCTATATATAAGCCCCCTCCTCGTTAATTTGCGAATCCCTGGAAGTGCACATCAAACGAATAACCTGTATTGATTTGGTAGAATCTATTTCATAAGTTGGACCGTGTGCTTGAATTTCGGGACGAAATTCCCTAAAGTAGGGGAGACTGTAACATCCCGAAATTTAACCCGGTGACCAAAAATCTATCTTTTGTAAATAAATGATATTTTCATTATTTTAAAAGATTTCAGATATTTTATTCAAAGTTATTTCATAAAAGTTTATAGAAAAATGTTTCGTTTTACAAAATTTATGGACTCGGCTAATCTCGACCCGTAGGTAGCCAACCCGCGCCTAACCAAACCCGTAGTATATAAACGAAAGTTCTTGACACTTCCACCATTTTCACCCAACTCTTTCACTTGCACCCACCCAAACTCTCTCATTTCTAGAGAGAGAAGCTAGAGAGAGAAAGTCCTCAAATCACAAATCCGAGCCCGGAATCTTGTTCCTAATCGTTTTTGGTAAGTCCCTTTCGAAAATCATCCGTTTTCATAACCATTTTCGGCCTCAAATCGAGCAAAAACTCCCATTTTCGTAACTTGAGTTTTCGGGTCAAAAACCGACTTGTTTTGGTGTCAAAATGCAAGCTTTTGTGTTTAAATGTACTAGGAATCGATACCCCTTTCAATCCCGAGCATTTCCATGTCAAAAACTTCGATTTTGGGTCAAAAATCTGGAAAATCTGGAAAACCCGTAGGTTTCTCCGTCGCCCAGCTTGAAGGAGTCGAATCAGACTCATTCGATCGAACCAGTCGATCGAACCAGTTCATTCGATCGAAGGAGTCGATCGAACCAGTCCAGTCAACCGAATAGGAAAGCAACCGAATGGTCTCCAACTCATTCGATCGAATGAGCTTCGTATTCGATTGAACGAGTGTCTATTCGATCGAACAAGTTCCATGTCCGACCGAACGAGTTTTCCCAAACTGGTTCGACCGAATGTGTTTCTGGTTCGATCGAGTGTGCCTCAGATTCGATCGAATGTGTGTCTATTCGATCGAATGTGTGCCTATTCGACCGAACGTGTTCCTATTCGATCGAATGTATTCTAATTCGATCGAATGTATTCTTATTCGATCGAATCAAGCCAGAACCAAGCTGTTTTCATCTTTAAAAACCCAGTTTTTGCTCGAGGTCGCGTAAACTCGTTTTCTTAGACTTATAGCACGTTGTTAACCTTATACATATGTCCAACTCTAGGCTAAGGAGATCTTCTGTAGCACCATCCTAACCCGAGATCAAGGTGAGTTCATAAACCCCTTTTCAACTGTTTTTACTTTATCAAACCACGGGGTGGAAATATGCAAAACACTTTACTTCAAACCTTTATACACTGTTTTACTCTGCTTTTACTCGCTTTCACTTATAACTTAACGTAATGTAAACACCATCACAATTACTTTACTTACTCTATAAATTTGTATCACTTTATGAACTGTTACACTATGAACCATTGTACTATGAACCATTGTACTATGAACCGTTGCACTATGAACTATATGCTCTATGAACTGTTGCTCTATGAACCACGGTCACTATCTCGACTGCTTTGGGTACTGCGGCACCCATGTAAGTCTCGCACACTCGACTGCTTTGGATACTGCGGCATCCATGTAAGTCTCGCATACTCGACGGCCTTGGATTCTGTGTGAATCCATGTAAGTCTCGCCTCACACTCGCGTGACCTCTATGTGTACTATGTGTTATTATTTGCTCTTTGGTCTATCTGTTATGTGCATTTATCTCAAGAATTGTGAACTATTGTATTGCCTTATACACGTTGTAACTCAATGATCCACGTACACGCTTTTCACACACTATTATGAACTGTACCGAACCATGTATTATACACTACGCTTTTACTTATGAACTGTCTTCTCACTTTGAAACTCATAAAACAATAAGCACAGCAAAATATGTTGTAGGAGTGGTGGGTTAGCCGCTGGTACACCCTATATATAAACCCCTACAACATGGTCTAACATGCTTGTGTATGAAGCCTTTTCCTTTTACAACAAACTTATGTTCTCACTCAACTATTTTTGTAGTTGACGCTTTCTTGCATATTTTTCAGGTAATGCTAATAGATGAAGAACAGGGATTTCTAGATGGCCTTAGGAGATGACTGAAGGCGTAGTACTAGACTTAGTATCTGTTGGACTATTGTGGTTTTATTTGTATCTTTTGAACAATGTAACTTGATTATCTATGTATGCATTTCATTTAGACTCTTAACCTGTGTTATGGCTTATTCAATCTGAGACTTCGTCCACGCCCTTGGCATTCCGCCTCTGGCCGGGGTGTGACAAACAGGTTCTGACCCATACCTATTTTACTCTTTATCACAAGTTGAGCAGCCTTTCCAGGGTTGATATCGTCCTTATCATAGGTTGAGTAGTTTCAAATCTGTGATCAGGAAAAAGTGATGAGATTGAACTATATAAAACATGCATAAGAAATTATGTTTTATGGAGTCTAATAATATTTATGTACAAGAGAAAAGATTAATTGATATATTACTTAAAAGTTTGTGAGAATCAGATTATGATGCTTCTGATAAAAAGAAAAGAGTGATTAGAAATACTGTCGGTGTGATCTCACCACAAATTAAACTGAAAAAGCAACATGATTTAGTTTAAAGGTACCGCCTTTGTGATCTTCCCATTTCCTTCAAATGTGTTTCACCAGCCATTTATTCGCTAGCCAGCTTATACCACTAAATTGATACCCCGCCAGTTAAAAGATGCAAATTTCACATCTCATACTTAATTTAAAATCCAAAATGCACACCAACCAAAGCATGATTGATTCACATAAACATGAATCAATCATATTTTGTTAGAACAGGTTCTGACCCATACCTATTTTACTCTTTATCACAAGTTGAGCAGCCTTTCCATGGTTGATATCGTCCTTATCATAGGTTGAGTAGTTTCAAATCTGTGATCAGGAAAAAGTGATGAGATTGAACTATATAAAACATGCATAAGAAATTATGTTTTATGGAGTCTAATAATATTTATGTACAAGGGAAAAGATTAATTGATATATTACTTAAAAGTTTGTGAGAATCAGATTATGATGCTTCTGATAAAAAGAAAAGAGTGATTAGAAATGCTGTCGGTGTGATCTCACCACAAATTAAACTGAAAAAGCAACATGATTTAGTTTAAAGGTACCGCCTTTGTGATCTTCCCATTTCCTTCAAATGTGTTTCACCAGCCATTTATTCGCTAGCCAGCTTATACCACTAAATTGATACCCCGCCAGTTAAAAGATGCAAATTTCACATCTCATACTTAATTTAAAATCCAAAATGCACACCAACCAAAGCATGATTGATTCACATAAACATGAATCAATCATATTTTGTTAGAACAGGTTCTGACCCATACCTATTTTACTCTTTATCACAAGTTGAGCAGCCTTTCCATGGTTGATATCGTCCTTATCATAGGTTGAGTAGTTTCAAATCTGTGATCAGGAAAAAATGATGAGATTGAACTATATAAAACATGCATAAGAAATTATGTTTTATGGAGTCTAATAATATTTATGTACAAGGGAAAAGATTAATTGATATATTACTTAAAAGTTTGTGAGAATCAGATTATGATGCTTCTGATAAAAAGAAAAGAGTGATTAGAAATGCTGTCGGTGTGATCTCACCACAAATTAAACTGAAAAAGCAACATGATTTAGTCTAAAGGTACCGCCTTTGTGATCTTCCCATTTCCTTCAAATGTGTTTCACCAGGCATTTATTCGCTAGCCACCTTATACCACTAAATTGATATCCCGCCAGTTAAAAGATGCAAATTTCACATCTCATACTTAATTTAAAATCCAAAACGCACACCAACCAAAGCATGATTGATTCACATAAACATGAATCAATCATATTTTGTTAGAACAGGTTCTGACCCATACCTATTTTGCTCTTTATCACAAGTTGAGCAGCCTTTCCATGGTTGATATCGTCCTTATCATAGGTTGAGTAGTTTCAAATCTGTGATCAGGAAAAAGTGATGAGATTGAACTATATAAAACATGCATAAGAATCAGATTATGATGCTTCTGATAAAAAGAAAAGAGTGATTAGAAATGCTATCGGTGTGATCTCACCACAAATTAAATTGAAAAAGCAAAATGATTTAGTTTAAAGGTACGACCTTTGTGATCTTACCATTTCCTTCAAATGTGTTTCACCAGGCATTTATTCGCTAGCCAGCTCATACCACTAAATTGACACCCCGCCAGTTAAAAGATGAAAATTTCACATATCATACTTAATTTCAAATCCAAAACGCACCAAATTGACCAACCAAATCATGATTGTTTCACAAAAACATGAATCAATCATATTTTGTTAAAACATGTTCTGACACAAACCTATTTTGATCCGTATCACAAGTTGGGCAACCTTTCCAAGGTTGATATCGTCCTTATCATAGGTTGAGTAGTTTCAAATCTGTGATCAGGAAAAATTGATGAGATTGAACTATATAAAACATGCATAAGAAATTATGTTTTATGGAGTCTAATAATATTTATGTACAAGGGAAAAGATTAATTGATATATTACTTAAAAGTTTGTGAGAATCAGATTTTGATGCTTCTGATAAAAAGAAAAGAGTGATTAGAAATACTGTCGGTGTGATCTCATCACAAATTAAACTGAAAAAGCAACATGATTTAATTTAAAGGTACGGCCTTTGTGATCATACCATTTCCTTCAAATGTGTTTCACCAGGCATTTATTCGCTAGCTAGCTCATACCACTAAATTGATACCCCGCCTGTTAAAAGATGCAAATTTCACATATCATACTTAATTTCAAATCCAAAACGCACCAAATTGTCCAACCAAAGCATGATTGATTCACATAAACATGAATCAATCATATTTTGTTAGAACATGTTCTAACCCAAACCTATTTTGCTCTTTATCACAAGTTGGGCAGCCTTTCCAAGGTTGATATCGTCCTTATCATAGGTTGAGTAGTTTCAAATCTGTGATCAGGAAAAAGTGATGAGATTGAACTATATAAAACATGCATAAGAAATTATGTTTTATGGAGTCTAATAATATTTATGTACAAGGGAAAAGATTAATTGATATATTACTTAAAAGTTTGTGAGAATCAGATAATGATGCTTTTGATAAAAATAAAAGAGTGATTAGAAATACTATCGGTGTGATCTCATCACAAATTAAACTGAAAAGGCAACATGATTTAGTTTAAAGGTACGGCCTTTGTGATCTTACCATTTCCTTCAAATGTGTTTCACTAGGCATTTATTCGCTAGCCAGCTCATACCACCAAATTGATACCCCGCTTGTTATATGATACAAATTTCACATATCATACTTAATTTAAAATCCAAAACGCACCAAATTGACCAACCAAAGCATGATTGATTCACATAAACATGAATCAATCATATTTTGTAAGAACATGTTCTGACCCAAACCTATTTTTGTCCTTATCACAAGTTGGGCAGCCTTTCCAAGGTTGATATCGTCCTTATCATAGGTTGAGTAGTTTCAAATCTGTGATCAGGAAAAAGTGATGAGATTGAACTATATAAAACATGAATAAGAAATTATGTTTTATGGAGTCTAATAATATTTATGTACAAGGGAAAAGATTAATTGATATATTACTTAAAAGTTTGTGAGAATCAGATTATGATGCTTCTGATAAAAAGAAAAGAGTGATTAGAAATGTTGTCGGTGTGATCTCACCACAAATTAAATTGAAAAAGCAACATGATTTAGTTTAAAGGTACGGCCGTTGTGATCTTACCATTTCCTTCAAATGTGTTTCACCAGGCATTTATTCGCTAGCCAGCTCATACCACTAAATTGATACCCCGCCAGTTAAAAGATGAAAATTTCACATATCATACTTAATTTCAAATCCAAAACGCACCAAATTGACCAACCAAATCATGATTGTTTCACAAAAACATGAAACAATCATATTTTGTTAAAACATGTTCTGACACAAACCTATTTTGGTCCGTATCACAAGTTGGGCAACCTTTCCAAGGTTGATATCGTCCTTATCATAGGTTGAGTAGTTTCAAATCTGTGATCAGGAAAAATTGATGAGATTAAACTATATAAAACATGCATAAGAAATTATGTTTTATGGAGTCTAATAATATTTATGTACAAGGGAAAAGATTAATTGATATATTACTTAAAAGTTTGTGAGAATCAGATTATGATGCTTCTGATTAAAAGAAAAGAGTGATTAGAAATACTATCGGTGTGATCTCACCACAAATTAAACTGAAAAAGCGACATGATTTAGTTTAAAGGTACGGCCTTTGTGATCTTACCATTTCCTTCAAATGTGTTTCACCATGCATTTATTCGCTAGCCAGCTCATACCACCAAATTGATACCCCGCCTGTAAAAAGATGCAAATTTCACATATCATACTTAATTTAAAAGCCAAAACGCACCAAATTGACCAACCAAAGCATGATTGATCACATAAACATGAATCAATCATATTTTGTTAGAACATGTTCTGACCCAAACCTATTTTGCTCCTTATCACAAGTTGGGCAGCCTTTCCAAGGTTGATATCGTCCTTATCATAGGTTGAGTAGTTTCAAATCTGTGATCAGGAAAAAGTGATGAGATTGAACTATATAAAACATGCATAAGAAATTATGTTTTATGGAGTCTAATAATATTTATGTACAAGGGAAAAGATTAATTGATATATTACTTAAAAGTTTGTGAGAATCAGATTATGATGCTTCTGATAAAAAGAAAAGAGTGATTAGAAATACTGTCGGTGTGATCTCACCACAAATTAAACTGAAAAAGCCACATGATTTAGTTTAAAGGTACGGCCTTTGTGATCTTACGATTTCCTTCAAATGTGTTTCACCATGCATTTATTCGCTAGCCAGCTCATACCACCAAATTGATACCCCGCCTGTTAAAAGATGCAAATTTCACATATCATACTTAATTTCAAATCCAAAACGCACCAAATTGACCAACCAATTCATGATTGATTCACATAAACATGAATCAATCATATTTTGTTAGAACATGTTCTGACCCAAACCTATTTGGTCCTTATCACAAGTTGGGCAGCCTTTCCAAGGTTGATATCGTCCTTATCATAGGTTGAGTAGTTTCAAATCTGGGATCAGGAAAAATTGATGAGATTGAACTATATAAAACATGCATAAGAAATTATGTTTTATGGAGTCTAATAATATTTATGTACAAGGAAAAGATTAATTGATATATTACTTAAAAGTTTGTGAGAATCAGATTATTATGCTTTTGATAAAAAGAATTGAGTGATTAGAAATACTGTCGGTGTGATCTCACCACAAATTAAACTGAAAAAGCAACATGATTTAGTTTAGAGGTACGGCCTTTATGATCTTACCATTTCTTTCAAATGTATTTCACCAGGCATTTATTCGCTAGCCAGCTCATACCACCAAATTGATACCCCGCTTGTTAAAAGATACAAATTTCACATATGATACTTAATTTAAAATCCAAAACGCACCAAATTGACCAACCAAAGCATGATTGATTCACATAAAAATGAATAATCATATTTTGTAAGAACATGTTCTGACCCAAACCTATTTTGCTCCTTATCACAAGTTGGGCAGCCTTTCCAAGGTTGATATCGTCCTTATCATAGGTTGAGTAGTTTCAAATCTGTGATCAGGAAAAAGTGATGTGATTGAACTATATAAAACATGCATAAGAAATTATGTTTTATGGAGTCTAATAATATTTATGTACAAGGGAAAAGATTAATTGATATATTACTTAAAAGTTTGTGAGAATCAGATTATGATGCTTTTGATAAAAATAAAAGAGTGATTAGAAATACTGTCGGTGTGATCTCATCACAAATTAAACTGAAAAAGCAACATGATTTAGTTTATAGGTACGGCCTTTGTGATCTTACCATTTCCTTCAAATGTGTTTCACCAGGCATTTATTCGCTAGCCAGCTCATACCACCAAATTGATACCCCGCTTGTTATAAGATACAAAGTTCACATATCATACTTAATTTAAAATCCAAAACGCACCAAATTGACCAACCAAAGCATGATTGATTCACATAAACATGAATCAATCATATTTTGTAAGAACATGTTCTGACCCAAACCTATTTTGCTCCTTATCACAAGTTGGGCAGCCTTTCCAAGGTTGATATCGTCCTTATCATAGGTTGAGTAGTTTCAAATCTGTGATCAGGAAAAAGTGATGAGATTGAACTATATAAAACATGCATAAGAAATTATGTTTTATGGAGTCTAATAATATTTATGTACAAGGGAAAAGATTAATTGATATATTACTTAAAAGTTTGTGAGAATCAGATTATGATGCTTCTGATAAAAAGAAAAGAGTGATTAGAAATACTGTCGTTGTGATCTCACCACAAATTAAATTGAAAAAGCAACATGATTTAGTTTAAAGGTACGGCCTTTGTGATCTTACCATTTCCTTCAAATGTGTTTCACCAGGCATTTATTCGCTAGCCAGCTCTTACCACTAAATTGATACCCCGCTAGTTAAAAGATGAAAATTTCACATATCATACTTAATTTCAAATCCAAAACGCACAAAATTGACCAACCAAAGCATGATTGATTCACATAAACATGAATCAATCATATTTTGTAAGAACATGTTCTGACCCAAACCTATTTTTGTCCTTATCACAAGTTGGGCAGCCTTTCCAAGGTTGATATCGTCCTTATCATAGGTTGAGTAGTTTCAAATCTGTGATCAGGAAAAAGTGATGAGATTGAACTATATAAAACATGCATAAGAAATTATGTTTTATGGAGTCTAATAATATTTATGTACAAGGGAAAAGATTAATTGATATATTACTTAAAAGTTTGTGAGAATCAGATTATGATGCTTCTGATAAAAAGAAAAGAGTGATTAGAAATGTTGTCGGTGTGATCTCACCACAAATTAAATTGAAAAAGCAACATGATTTAGTTTAAAGGTACGGCCGTTGTGATCTTACCATTTCCTTCAAATGTGTTTCACCAGGCATTTATTCGCTAGCCAGCTCATACCACTAAATTGATACCCCGCCAGTTAAAAGATGAAAATTTCACATATCATACTTAATTTCAAATCCAAAACGCACCAAATTGACCAACCAAATCATGATTGTTTCACAAAAACATGAAACAATCATATTTTGTTAAAACATGTTCTGACACAAACCTATTTTGGTCCGTATCACAAGTTGGGCAACCTTTCCAAGGTTGATATCGTCCTTATCATAGGTTGAGTAGTTTCAAATCTGTGATCAGGAAAAATTGATGAGATTAAACTATATAAAACATGCATAAGAAATTATGTTTTATGGAGTCTAATAATATTTATGTACAAGGGAAAAGATTAATTGATATATTACTTAAAAGTTTGTGAGAATCAGATTATGATGCTTCTGATAAAAAGAAAAGAGTGATTAGAAATACTATCGGTGTGATCTCACCACAAATTAAACTGAAAAAGCGACATGATTTAGTTTAAAGGTACGGCCTTTGTGATCTTACCATTTCCTTCAAATGTGTTTCACCATGCATTTATTCGCTAGCCAGCTCATACCACCAAATTGATACCCCGCCTGTAAAAAGATGCAAATTTGTCACACCCTCAAAATCCACTAACGAAGTTTTACCGTCAGAGGGTGTGAACTGGCAGGATCGGATTCATTAGTTATAACTAAACCAAAGAAAAAACGTTTAAATGAAAGTAAATGCGGAAGCGTAAAACCTTAATTCAAAAGTTGCGTCACGCAGGACGACTTAAAACCAAATGTAACTGTTAAAATTAAGTTTGCAGAATAAAAGTGTTTTCATTAATGCATGCTCCTAAACCGCGCGCCCGCCTCGGCTACCTGAGAATAACATACTAAAAGGGGTCAACACGAGGTTGGTGAGTTCACAAGTTATATAAGATAAATCGTTTAGCGTTTGAGTTCAGCGTTTTCGTTAAGCGTTTTGCGTAACCACGTTACGGCGTTTAAAAGTTTTGCGTAACCACGTTACGGCGTTTAAAAGTTTTGCGTAACCACGTTACGGCGTTTAAATGTTTTGCGTAACCACGTTACGGCGTTTAAGTGTGTAACCACGTTACAGCGTTTAAGTGTTTTGCGTAACCACGTTACGGCGTTTAAGTGTGTAACCACGTTACAGCGTTTAAGTGTTACCAGATAATGTTATGTCAAATTATATATCGATAGGTAGCTAATCTATACAACAAATATTACTAAGTGGTTCGAGACCGAAGCTGACTGTTTATCAAGTGCCCGTCACCAGGTCAACCCAGACCATGGTAAGTGTTAGCCAAAATTACACCCACTCAACCTCCAGTTGAGCTTAGCGTCGGGTGGGGTTTGTCAAACCCAGTAGTACTACTCAACAGTGACTCGCTATTCCAATATTAACCGGTTCGATGCGTGGGACTTCAAGGGTTACGTGCCGCTTAGCCTCTACAAGTGATATATATAATTTATAACAAAATCTTAAATATGTGTTTATCTCAAAAATGCGTTTATCGGAGTATGTTATCTCCCCAAGTGAAAAACGTTTGAAAACAGTTCAAAGAGCGGGGTAAGTGAACTCACGGTTTGCGAAGAATATTCCAAATTAGATCACCGAGTGATGCGCGTCGTAGAAAACTCTCTAGCGTTCTAAAATAACAAAGAGATTTTCTAAGTATCGGAACGTTTAACGAGTCTCTAGACTCGGCACATAATACCTATGCACGTATCATGTTTCGTGTTTCGTTTGTGAACCGTGTGTGATTTAAACAAGTACAATTGTGATACGATACACGAGTGAGCAATTACTTTCGTGTCATGTATTAATAACATACTTACAAGCAATTATTCCCGTAAGGGCATTT